>NW_008705338.1:153096-158630 GCF_000326865.2 Helobdella robusta | reverse complement strand
CAACACGATTAGCACAACAACAGGAACAATAAAAAGAACAACAACTACAACAACAATAATAATAATGGTAATGATGATGATGATGATGATGATGATAATAATAATAATAATAATAATAATAATAATAATAATAATAATAATAATAATAATGATAATGATAATGATAATGATAATGATAATAACAATAATAATAATAATAATAATAATAATAATGATAATAATAAAAATAATAATAATAATTAATAATATTAATAATAATAATAATAATAGAAACGATATTCTAATTAATTTCGCGCTTCAAATTTGTGACATTGTTGGTTGCCATCTTGACAACGGCCACGTAGCATGAACAATCGTATAATTTCAAATATTTTGTTTACTAATTTCAATGAACCTTTGCGTTTTTATTTCGTTACTTTTATTTTATTTTAATATATTAAAAAATACAACTAATTAACTATTAATAAAATTTACTTAAAATATATTGCACTGATGATGACTTTACGTCGAAATAGATCTATATGCATAATTTTAATAATAATATAAAAAATAAACGATTATAAAAATGGGATCTTTCTTGATTAATTTTAACAATTAAAATCATAAACGATTATAAAATGGATTTCAACATTTTGAATAGACTTAATTGTAAAGAACTAGTTCAAAATATTAGAAAATCAACCATAAAACTTGTTAATGCTGAATCGTCGGTGGATTTTTTGAACAACTGTATATATATATATATATATATATATATATATATATATATATATAACGCGTCTGCCATATCTTTATTATATATATCCATGGACCTACTTATTGAGCTGTGTTAATTTTCCTGGCATAATTAAATAAAACTAAAACAGTTCAACTAAACTAATTTTTGAATGTAAAAAATGAGTTAAATTAAAAATTATGATTTGTTGTCTTGATAAATCACCAAAAATGTTGAGTGTCTTGTTTTACCTATAATAACAGAGTTTAAATATTTTATCTTTGTTTAATACTGTATTATATAACAAAATGTTGCAAACAGTACATAAACCACAATCCTATGAATTACTTGCATGTTTAATTAATAACAAATATCGATATCAGTAGTGGTCTAGTTTTTCATAAAAACTAATCAAATAATACCATTTTATAAATTTATACTAAGTTATATTTTGTAATTGATAGTTTTTTTGATTTTCACGGACTCAATTATATGAAACCAAAAAAAAACGCAACCTACTAAGATAGCTGCCTGAAGCAGGCTCATTCAATTAAAAAAAACGCAACCTAACTAGAGAGCTGTCTGAAGCAGGCTCAACCATTTTAAAAGGTACGCAACCTACTTAGAGAGCTGCCTGAAGCAAGCTCATTCAAATAAATAAGCTGGCTCAATCATTAAAAAAAACGCAGCTTATTATGAGACCTTCCTGAAGCAGGCTCAGCCATTTAAAAAGAACGCAACCTACCTAGAAAGCTACCTCATTCATTTAAAAATATGCAACTTAACTAGAGACCTACCTGAAGCATGGTCAACCATTTAAAAAAACGCAACCTGCCTAGAAAGCTGCCTAAAGCAGGCTCATTCATTTAAAAAGAACGCAACCTAACTAGAGAGCTGTCTGAAGCAGGCTCATTCAATTAAAAAAAACGCAACTTACCAAGAGAGCTGCCTGGAGCAGGCTCATTCAATTAAATAAAACGCGACCTAACTAGAGACCTGCCTGAAGCAGGCTCAACCATTTTAAAAGAACACAACCTATCTAGAGTGCTGCCTGAAGCAAGCCTATTCAATTAAATAAAAATGCAACTTACCTAAGGAGCTGCCTAATGCAGGCTCAACCATTTGAAAAGAACGCAACTTAACTAAAGACCTTCCTAAAGCAGGCTCAACCATTTAAAAAGAACGCAACCTACCTAGAAAGCTGCCTAAAGCAGGCTCATTCGTTTAAAAAAGAACGCAACCTACCTAGAGAGCTGTCTGAAAAAGGCTCATTCAATTAAAAAAACGTAACAACTTACTTGGAGAACTGCCTGAAGCAGGTTCAACCATTTGAAAAGAACGCAACTTAACTAGAGACCTCCCTAAAGCAGGCTCATTCAATTAAATAAAAACGCAACCTACCTAGAGAACTGCCTGAAGCAGGCTCAACCATTTAAAAAAAACGCAACTTGCCAAGGGAGCTCCCTGAAGCAAGCTCAACTTTTAAAAAGAACACAATCCTACCTAGAGAGCTGCCTGAAGCAAGCTCATTCAATTAAATAAAAACGTAACCTACCTAAAGAGCTGCCTAAAGTGGGCTCAACCATTTAAAAAGAACGCAACCTTTCTTCTTGATTTTCCAAAGCATTTGAAACTGTTCCACACAAAAGATTATTAGCTAAATTAAATGCATATAGAATAAATGGATTGAATCGTTTCTTAAAAACAGAAGACAAAGAATAGTTCAAGGTGAAACTATTTCTGACTGGGCTAAAATTTTTAGTGGTTTTCCTCCGGGCTCTGTTACTGGTCCTCTACTCTTCATTCTCTACATCAACGTCTTACCAACAAAACTGAAAAATACAACAAAACTCTTTGCAGATGATACCAAAATCATGAGAACAATATCGTCAGATAACGATGTTGTTGAACTTCAATGAAGCATTTAAATGGACGCAAGACTGGCTTCTACGGTTCAATATTGAAAAATGCACTGTTATCCACTACGGACTTGATAATAAAAAATGTCCACTGTATATAAATGGAATACTTCTTGCTGAATCTGAATCCGAGAGAGATCTTGGAGTGGTTTTCTCAAATAACTTAAAATAGAAAAATCAAGTCATCCCAGCATCAAACAAAACAAACCAAATGCTTGGTCGAATAAAAAAATCTTTTGGGAAATTTGATTATAGTTGCTTCGTAATTTATATTTAACTTTTATTCGTCCACTGTTGGAGTTTGCAGTATCAGTTTGATCCCCATATCTAAAGGGTGATAGCGAGGTAATCGAAAGAGTCCAGCACAGAGCAACAAAGTTGGTTCCATTCATAAGAAACCTAGTTTACGAAGATCGTCTTACAAAATTAGGATTAACAACCTTGGTGGAAAGAAGAAAAAGAGGAGATTTGATTCAGTTGTTTAAAATCATGCATAATTTGGACAAAGTTGATTTGAATAATCGTTTTAGCATAGTCAAAACCAAAACGCGAGGTCACAGTTTGAAATATATTTTAAAGAGTTAACAAGACACAGAAGCAGAGAATTACTTATTCAATAGAGTCGCAAATACTTTGAACTCATTACCAAATGAACTTGTTGAGGCACAATCAATAAACAAATTTAAAGCAGGCATTGGTTGTTGGATGAACAACAATCAATCAACGAATCAGCTGTGCTAGCATGCCTGACAGCATGCTCTCTGGATAACTTCCACAACAGCATTACTACTTCTACTACTACTAGTACTACCACTACTAACCTACCTAGAGAGCTGCCTGAAGCAGGCTCATTCAATTGTCAATTATATTTGACCTAGTAGAGACCGTCAAATATTACAATTATACAACACTTTCTATGAACCCAGCGGAAACAGTTTTGACACTGAATCCACAACTCATCAGCGCTTTCATTACAATAAAATCAACATTCATTTGTTTTTTTTTGCTTTTATTCTTTGCTTTTATCTTACGTGAGCATGACCATGTTGACGAAAATTCCACAGATGTGGCCATCCATCTGCTTTGGTAGTTCATTATGCTCTTCAAAGTTGAAATTTTCCCAAGATTGTTTGTTAATTCTTTGGGACATACGCTTAAATCTTTTTTCAAATTGTTTTATTTTCGAAGTAGATGATCCAAGGTTATAAAAATATTTTGTTTAGATTATTATCTACAGTTATTAAACAGTAATGATTGTCGTTGACGACAAGTGGGAAAATACATAATTAGCATTAAGAGTATTTGAAGATGGGGCTAGCACAAATAACATTTTGAAACATACAGTAGTGGACAAGTCACAAAGTATATAAATTGAATTGGTGAACCAGTGAGAAAAATAATCTAAAAGTACGCTACTTACCCATTTTCCCCAATCACAGTTTGAAAATCCGAAAGCAACAACCTATCATTTCCTTTTTTGGAAACGTAGCAATTTCTTCGGACTATTTGCTCGTAATAGCATTTGTTGCTCGGAATGTTGGAATTCGTGATACAAATGCTGCTGTGGCCATTTGAACTTTGGTCATTGCTGCAATTTATTGTGGGTATTTTAACGGTAACTATGCTGTTGAAATAACTTTTGGAAGGTTTACGTTTTTCCCAATAATTTACCACACATTCTTTTACCAATGATTTTATTTTTCTTTTACGAGAAGCGGGTATTTGCAGTAGAACTTTCTTAGTACGCGCATCAACATGGTTTTTCAAAAACTCCGCAAAACGACATATTTTTAAATTTGTCGACCCATTTAGCAATTGGTGTTTCATAAACCTGAAACAATTTTCAATTTTGTTATTGCTTGTTCGTTCCCCGTTTTTATTCAAAATAACTGTCCAGAGGCAAAACCGAAATATATTTTTTTAAAACAAGTTCCGCGAAAGTCTTATTACAATATTCGTTTGGCTCCGTCTGTTCATCGTTCACCAAACGCAATTTGTCGTTAACATGTTCAAGAATTTTTAGGCCATTTCGAAAGAATGGGCTACTTTTGTAAATTGACTCCAATTCATTAACTTCATTATCGTAAACGTGTTCAATTAGGTTGTAATGACTTTCTTCATTCAATCAATCAATCAATCTTCGTTTTGCGTCCAGAGACCCGGTTTTCCGAGGTAGGACGTTGTTTCCTTTGCCATCAACTTTTTGCGCCAAATTAGACGATCAGTTGTATCATTTCATTTAAATTTAGAGCTTTCATGTCTTGCTCAATTGTTTGCGAACAGGACTTTTTTGGACGGCCTTTGGGACGTGTGCCAGGTACTTCAACATCTGCAAGAGAAGTTATGGCACTGTTTCTACTTCGTTTGACATGACCAAACTACCGCAGACGGTGTTGCCGGCATTCGTCCTTTATATCATCTAAACTAGCACGACGAAGAATTTCGGTAGATTTGATGTGGTCCTTCAGACTAATTCGTTGCATCCATCGGAGCATTTTCATGTCGGTTGGTTGAAGTTGTTGTTCCAGTTTGGTTGTCATTGGCCATGTTTCTGCACCATATAACAACACCGGACGTATCACAGATTTATAAAGTCTTGATCGTAGTGGTAGTGGGATGTCACGCCGCATCAATATAGAGGCAAGGAGATGCCATTTATTCCAGGCTGCACGTATGCGTGCTCGAACGGCAGCTTCAGCTGTTCCAGTACAATCCAGAACATCCACTAGATATTGAAACGATGTGACTTTCTCTACCTTAATGATTTCAAAAACAGTGCTATTTCGAATTTGTTGTTGTGGATTGATGCAAGCAGGACAAACAAAATTGTACACTTTNATAAAGTACCAATTATTTTTGAACAACGTTTGTGACACCACTGGTACACTGCTGACACTGAT
>NW_008705338.1:146115-152911 GCF_000326865.2 Helobdella robusta | reverse complement strand
GAAGGATGTGAATTGCATCAATTGTTGATTTCCCCGCTAGGAAACCAAATTGATAATTTCCGATTGTGATGCACGACGTCAATGATTTTCTCGACAATTTTCAGAGAGTGTTCTAACAGACGTATACCACGATATGATGAACAGTTTAATGGATCACCTTTGCCTTTGTATAGCTGGACTGTCATGTTATAGTTCCATTCAGTCGGCATTGAGCAATGTCTCCAAATTTCACGGCAAAGTTGTAGTAACGTTTGGATACCTGCAGTACCAGATGCTTTGATAATGTCATTTGTGAGTCCAGAGGGCCTTGCTGCCTTTCCATCCTTCATAGCTTTCAGAGCTTCTGTAAGCTCCTTTACAGTGATGTCTGAAATCGGACCTTCGATGGGTGGAGCGTCAAAGTTAACATTGATGGGATTTGATTCGTTTAACAGACGGTTGAAGTATTCTTTCCACTGTAGCTTGATCTCATCTTGTTCAAGAACCATCTTATTTTTGTCATTTTTAATACATGAGGCACCAACTATGTCTTTTTTCGTACGCTTTGCTTGTTTTGCTATACGATACAGAGATTTCATTTGTTCACCTTTGCTTTTAGTCAGCCACTCTTTGCACTGATCTGTCCGAGCCAGTGCAACTAGACGTCTTGCATAGTTGTTCTTCTCACGGAAAATTTTATGGTCATCAACAGACTTTGATTTTTGCCATTGCTTGTATGCAAGTTTCTTTTCAGCTATTGCATTTTGTACACTGTCATTCCACCACCAAGTGTACCGTTCCTGCTGACGTTCTGTACCAGTTTTCCCACAAACAGTACTTGCAGCGTTCATCAAAACGGTTTTGTATGTACTCCAATCTGTACTGGCTTGCGATTGGTTGTCTAACTGTGTGGCGACAATCTGTTGAAATTTTTCTCGATGAACATCGCTTTTCAGCTTCCACGTTTTGATTCTTCGAGGCATTTGTTTAGACTTATGTTTTGACAGTTCGACGACCAGGTCTGCCACAAGGAGTCTATGTTGGGCGACACATGATTCGCCAGGTATAACTTTGACGTTTTTGAATAGCCTTCGGTGTTGTTGCTTGACAACGAAGAAATCAATTTGCGTGGCTAACCCACTTTTGTATTTTATGAGATGTTCCAACCTCTTTCTAAAATATGTATTCAGTAAACAAAATCCGTGACTTTCAGCAAACTCAAGGATGCGGTTGCCATCTTCATTCCGTTTTCCATAGCCAAAACCGCCATGTACGTTGTCAAAACCATCTGTTTTCTCTCCAACGTGGCCATTGAGATCGCCTCCAATCAGGATTGTTTCAGATTTTGGTATTGTTGAGATGGTGTCAGAGAATGCAGTCCAGAAGTCATTTTTCATCTCTTCTGAATCGCTTGTCTGTGGTGCGTATGCAGAAAAAAATAGTCATTGTTTGCTTTTCTATGCGAAGCTTGATCCACATGAGACGTGAATTAATCCTTTTAATATCCAGTACTTCTTGGGCTAGCGGTTCTCTGACAAAAATTCCAACACCATTTTTGGCCATCTTTTGACCATTCCAGAATAGTTTATATTTTTCTTTGTCTGAGTTGACATGACAGACACCATTCGATTTCCATCGGGTTTCCTGAAGGCAGCAGATGTCAATCCTTCTACGTTCCAGCATTTCTGCGATTTCCATGCTGCGGCCAGTCAGTGATCCAACATTGAGCGTTCCAAGTCTAAGTACCATAGAGGGGCCGTTCTGAATTTTTCTGCAACATCCCTCCGCTTTTGCATACTTCCCAGGGATTCTTGGCACCCCTTGACCACTTAAGGCCTGCTGGGGACTAGGGGTCGTTGTTTTTCTTTGTGATGGCATAGGAATAATTTGGGGAAAGGTTTTTACATCCGGACACCCATCCTGACGACAACCACCAGTTATAAGCGGTGGGCCTAGCCTTTCGCTCAAAAGCACGCAAGGTAGCGTGGATGCAGTTTTATGTCATACCCAGGACCAACTGATTGTTGATTCATGAAACACATCAAAATTACTATTTAAAGACGGAGTTTTTTAACGAACATGAATATGAAAGAATGAAATAATTAAATTTATCATGCGTGTATAACTTTTGGCTTGCGGTATTACGCTAAAGGCATTTATATGAAATTTAACATCTTTTTTACTGAAATTTTTTTTGACAAATCGAACTGTTTTTAAAAAAGTGCGCGCAGCAAATCATTATTTGATTTTTTGGGACACATTTGCTAATACGCCATTTAAATATCATTGCTAGGTACTCTCAAATCAACTCCAATCCAACCAGTTAAAACGGCATTTATCATTGCCATTGGGTGGTCTGTAAACACGTTAATAAAAATTGGCCAGGCGTTTACCTTTTTTATAACATATCTTTTAAAATTTATCAAATGATAAGCAACTGACGCTGTGTCATGGTGATTGCTTATAAAATCGAAAATTTGAGCGTAACCAACATCAAGACCTACCACGGAGCTGTATAGATATATAGTTTGTTTGATATGAACCACAGACACCGTTGAATCTAAATGTATTGTTGGTAAGTCTGTCTGACCTAATCTCAAAATAACTTCAATTTGGTTGACAGGTGGCATAAAATGGAATGGCTGAAACTGCTTGTATATAAATTTCATCCGTTTTTTGACATTTTTGACGTTCTATTAAATCAGTAACGTCATATTTTGCCTTATTGCCTACAGCCATAGCCTGACATTTTTGAATCCCTAAAAAAAAGTCTTCAGGAAAAAAAGTCTTCAGAAAAAATATCTTCGGAAAAAAAGTCTGATCATATATTTAAAATACATGTATCGGAACGTATAGCCGATAATGTCATGCAAAAAAATCGTACTTTTATCACTGGAACAATAATTAATTAATCAGAGGACGAATGACTACAAGTGGCGCTAAATTGAAACAATTTGGTTGATATTATTATTGTTGTTGTTGTTCCTGAAGGGCCCTCTACCATATGTTTTATCGAAATAAATGAAAAGATTTTCTAGTCAGGGTACATCTGGAATATTCCTTTCTAGGTGTTGGAGGGCATCATACAAACGGTTTATTGGCAAGAAAGCAATGCCATCTAGCATGCCAACAAAATGTCTAACATCATCCCTCTCTTTGTAAATGGTTGTTAGACCTAGCTCTGCTATCTGAATTTGAGATAACAAATAAATAAAAAATAAAAAATCCATAGCAAAATTTCATTCAAACAGGCAAAATGACAATTGATTAAAAATAGTTAACAAAGCATGCAACTATACCTTTCTCCATGTTGACTGTGTCAAATGGAAAAAACATCCTACAGCTTCTACGTTTGCACCGAAGATATCATGTAAGGCACGTCTGGGGGCAATTTCGAAGTCTAACATAACAGTGGTTGGAGCCAAAATTATGTTGTGTTCTTGCGCCTTATCTTTAATTGCCCTAAAAACTTCTTCATATGACGCCTGATTTCTTGATGTCATTAGGGCATAGGCGCATGTTACATAATGGTTAAGATAGGCAACTCTAATAAAGTACAGTTGGTGAAAAATATTTAGAGACAAGCTAAAATTACCACCCATAAACCATCTGATGACATATATAATAGTTAATATATATCAAAATAAGCGAAGTGGTTTAATTACAGATGGAACTTCAATTTCGAAGTAACTAATTAATTTAATAAGCCGCATTCTTCCTAAATAAATAAAATGTAACTACCTAGTACTTCTTCCCATTTGTTGTAATTGCACGAATGTCGAAAAAACAATTATCCGGTTGAATTGGATTGGCTCCACTGTCGTAGATGATGACATTTTCGTTGCCTTCTCTCATCTGCCAAGCTTTTGGTATTTCGAATTCTGTGTTGGATGGTTCAATTAGAATATTTTTGCGGTGTTGGTTTCTAATTGTTTTTGTCACGTGATCTTTATGGTCTACATTTGCTCTGTCTTCTTCATCTAACCCCGATAAAGCATCTGCATATATTTGGCTCGGTTTGGCCGTAGAAGATAGTATAGCAGTCTTTTTCATTTCATTCAAAACCTTCGCTTTTGCAATTTTTTCGGGTTCTGAAACATGGTTGTGTTCTTTCTGACACTTTATTTCAAGAAATCTAATTATATAATTTAATAAAGACAATATATATATATATATATATATTGAAATGAATTTATATATCAGATTAACAAATAAAAAGATATATTGATTATTTACCTCAATGTTTGTTGAAATTGCTCCTAAACAGTTGAAAAATGTTTTTCTAGAGCATTGCCAACGAATCGTTGCTCCTCTACTCAATTTTTTTGTATACATATACCCTTCCAAACACTACTTCTGACCTCCTTTATTATTTTCAATAATTTCCATAGTAACAGAATAAAATAACGATTAAAATTTTTACAACTTTAAAGTCCATGCCAATAAACTTTTTATATGATATTAATACACAAAGAAACCTTGAAATAAAATTCTATTTTTTTTTTAAATTTAAATTACACTACTGATTAAATGCATGCGAATTGCTTTCTCATCATCAATCATCATTGATTGTTCTAAATTTACATGCCAATTTGCGCTAGAAAGCTTGAGAACCAATTTACTTAATTATATGTTTATGGTCTTTTGCATAATGTTTAATTCTTTATCATCAACGATTTGTGTTTTTTGGCTGTTTGTATTTAAAAGTGTATCTGATGATCATTACAATAATTATAAATTAATAAGTAATTGCATTCTATCTCGTCTCGTATTATCTGTTAATATTAATAATAATAATATAAATCATAATTTGAAAACAAAAATTGTCCGGGAGTAATTGTCCTGGGGGTATTTTGTTTTGGGGGGAATTGTCCGGGCGGTTATTTGCGTGGGAGGGGGGGTTTTTGTCCGGGGGTATATTGTTTGGGGGGGTTTTTCGTCCGGGGGGTTTTTTGTCCGGAGAGTTATTTGCGTGGGGGGTATTTGTCCGGGGGGTAATTGTCCTAGAACCGTTTTTGGCACATGCTGTAACACTTTAACAACCCTATAATCCATTCCAATAAACCTCTCAGATAATATTAATACACAAAGAACATAATAAAGTTATTATGATTTTTATTAATTTTTATTGTAACAAATTTTTTATGTAAAAATGTAATTTATAAACTAAATGATAAACTAGTTGATAAACTAAATGCCTCATTGAAACAATTCTGGTCTAACATTGTCAATTTCTGGAAGCTTGACAGAGTGGGAGGAGAATGAACATGGAATGATGAACTTTAAGAGAAACATAATTTATTCCCTAAGGTGCACGAAATAAATTTTTAACGTTTTCATTTGTAATAAGTTTAAAAAAAAATTATGCATTGTTGTTTAATATATCTGTATATATATCTGTATATATATATATATATATATATATATATATATATATATATATATTTTGGTATGAGGTTTTCAGATAAACATGTACGGTTGAAGATTACACCCCATTTTGCAGTTAGAAGTTTTTTAAATAAAATTTCAACAACACGAAGCTGTTTTGTTTCAACTTTATTAAACTGTGAAGTTTGTCATATCTAAAACTCACATTCATATTACAAATCCTAAAAAACCAAAAATGGAATCATAATTATTAAGTAACCAACTCTTTTACATTTTTATCAGAATGTCGTTTGTAATTATTGTAACACAAATATATAGATAGACCCACGTAATACATACTCATTCACACACACACATATATACACACACACACGTACACACACACACACACGTACATGAGCCCACACAAAAAGTTAAGGGGGTTTAAATGTTAAAAAGTAGGATTTGATGTCTTTTTTAAATTTTACAACGGATTTTGCTTCTTTCAAATATTCAGGTAATTTGTTCCACGTCTTAGGTCCGACGACTATTATGCTACTATTGATAAGTTACAATCTGTTTTTTTCAATATAAAATGTTGAGGTATGTCTTGTGTGTTTTAACTGGATTGCGTTACTATAAATAAACAAATTATTAAAATTTTTTGGAATTAAGTTGTTAATAAGTTTAAAAATAAATTTGAGATGCATGAGTAATAAATTTGTTTTATTGAAAGTAGTTTTGCAATCTGAAAATAATTAGAGGTGTGGTCATTAAATTTTAAATCGAATAAAATTCATCTAAAACGTTTTTGACATTTTAACAGGGGATCTAGCTGATCACGCAATAATGAATATAAGGGTATATAAAGCTATAATACAAATCTTTTAATATTGTGGAATTAATCTTATTTTTGATTTTATAAAGTATACCTTTGAATTTATTGATTTTTGATTTAAGATTTTCAATGTGATAACTGTAAGACAAATTATCTTGCAGAACTAAACCCAAAAAAACAACTTGATTGGTTCTGCTTAATTTCACATTGCTGAACACAAGGTCCAAGTTCGAGAAACTATTGGTTAAAATCTTTGGTCCAAATATAACATAGGCCGATTTGGATGAATTAACCATGAGTTTGTTCATAGAGAACCAATCCTCGAATAATTTGAGTTCATTATTTATGACATCTAAATCTCGTTTAAGGTCATCAGAAGAATAAAAAATGTTTGAATCGTCAGCGTAAAGAAAGCAATTCATCTTTTTTGATAAGTAGGCAATTTCATTTATATAAATCAAAAAAAGCAAAGGGCCTGATACAGACCCTTGCGGGACTCCACACGAAACTTCACGCGTCCCAGATTTAACATCATTCACGAAAACATATTGCTTTCTACCCGAGATATAACTCTCAAACCATTGATTTGTAATACCACGAATCCCATAATGG
>NW_008705338.1:143718-145942 GCF_000326865.2 Helobdella robusta | reverse complement strand
AACATTATCATTGAAGGCATTAGATATTTCAAGTTTGTCAGTAATAAATTCGTCAGCAATTTTTATTTTCTCAGTTAGATTTTACGACTTATTTGTTTTTAAAATGTCTTTAATTATTTTCCATTTATATTTAGAATTATTTTTGGCCAAATAAAAGTGATTTTCATAAAAATATTTTTGAGCTGATCTTTTAGTAGACAGGGGCGTCATTTCAGATTTTGGTTGGGGGGGGCGAACTTATGTGGTCTATGACTTAGCATATATATATATATATATATATATATATATTAGCATATATTAGCATATATATATATATATATATAATATATATATATATATTAATAAAGTAAGTTTATTAATATATATATATTATATATATATATATATATATTAATAAAGTAAGTTTATTAATATATATATATATATATATATATATATATATATATATATATATTAATAAAGATAACGGCGTTTTTTACAGTACTCAATCTATATAATAGTTTCTCGATTCTTCGAATAATTCTCCGATCTACCAAGCTTAACTTGTTAATACTATTAACAAAATTCCTATTTACAGAAGATGTCATTATCTACATGTATGCATATAGTACTATTTCGACTACCTAGTCTCGTCAGTGCAACATTATAATAAATTTTACATTTTTAAAATTTCTAAATTTTTAGTTTTAAAATTACTAAACTATATATCCTATTATATCCTTTTTACAAAAAATTTAAAATTAACACTTTTATAATTTATAATTTTAATATTTTATAATTTTTCTTGGGGGGGGGGGGCAATTGCCAAATGACGCCTCTGTTAGTAGATGTTAAAAAATTTCGAAACTTTTTATATTTTATTAAATTATTGTCGCTTGGATTTGTTTTATACTTTTTAAATAGTTTATAAACGTGTTTAGATAAATTTAATATATCTTTAGTAATCCAACTTTTTTTAATTTTTTTCTTTTTAATTGCTGTTAGAGGAGCATGATGATTTAGTATATTTAAAAATGTAGAATGAAGTTATTATAGCATATGTTAATATCAGATTCGTTAAAAACAGAGTCCCAGTTTTCTACCATTAATGATTCTTTAATAGCTTTTATTGTATTAGATGAAAATTTCCTTGCTATTAAGATGTCATCTTTCTTAGGAAGTGATGTTTTTTTTAAATTAAATGAAAATATGGGATAGTGATCTGACAAATCCACCATTAAAATGCCATTTAGGTGATCTGAGTAAATATTGGTAAATATATTATTTATTAATGTGGAAGTTGTTTTGGACACTCGAGTCGGTTGATCAATTAGCGAGTGATAATTGTGAGAATAAAGAATGTTTTCAAAACTGTTTGTTTTTACTATGATTCGAAGAGTTCAAGTTTATATTAAAATCACCAATAATATATGAAAAATTTGATACATTTTTTTTGCAAAAGTTTGATAGAAAGTCAAAGAATAAATTTAAGTTGGATTTAGGGGGCCTGTAAATTAAAGTAATATTGACAACATCGATGTTCAGTTGAACATCTATGTTGAGCAATTCGCAAATATTTTCATCAAAAAATTCATATTTTTTTGAATACTCAATGTTTTTTTAACAAAAAATCCAACTCCCCCACCCAATTTATTTTTACGTGGGAGTTCTATGAAATCATAATTATCTAAATCAATTAATTTTGACAAATCAGCAGTTAGCCAAGTTTCTGTGATAGCAAGAACAGAAAATAAATAATTCAAATTAAACAAAAGTAACTGAAAATCGCTTATTTTGTTGAATATTTTTTTTTATTATTATTCTTTAAAAATCAGGATCTGACAGACGCAGAAACTGTAACAACATGCAAGCAGTGAAACAAAATTAAACAAATAAGTGAGAAAATAAATACAAAAAGTGAGCAAGAGAAATGATAAAACATGAAAAATAAAAAATGTTAGAATAAAATAAATAATAATAATAAGAAAAATAAAAGAAAAGTAATAGACGATGGAATATAAAATGAATATGCTTCTTGTGTTTACATGCAAAATAAAAAAACAGTTTTTGATAGTTTTATTGTTTTCGTTAAATAAAAAGGAAAAATCAGAAACAGAAAAATACTCACTGCTGTGAAATAAATTACTCGAATTCAAAATAAAGTCAACAGAACTTGTATTATTTCAGGCCATGTTTGTTGTTGTTGTTGTTTTCGATAGTGGTACATGGTTTGACGTTGAATATC
>NW_008705338.1:135915-138668 GCF_000326865.2 Helobdella robusta | reverse complement strand
GTTATCTATAACTCGAAATAGCTATTTCCAAATTTATTTAATAAAAATTTTTAAAAAACAATAAAATGTCTAATTTTTAATAAATTAAAAAGAAATATAAAAAAGTTGAACAATGCTGAAAGTAGTGTTGAATTTTTGAAATGTTGCGTTAACAACAGTCTGTTACCAAAAAATATATATATATATACATACGCCGTCGGTCTCGAGCGGATTGTTCTTTGGCATCATTATACGGGACATAATACATAATATATTTTATGACCGTCTATTATCATTATAATTATCTATTATATAATTCTAACATTTTAAGCCTATCATCTTAATAATTATCTTAATAATGTATTTATATACAATCAAACTTAACTTTCCATAAATATTAAAATCAAACTTTCCATAATTAATATAATAACTGCACTACGCCACCAACCACACTTTCAAAATTTTTCAATACGATTTTATTTCATTTTATTTCACTAATTCTATACTATTTACTTAATTTTATTTAATTGTTTAAAATATGTTGGTTTTACCAAGGTAATTGCATTCACTCATATATTCCTGCATGCTTAAAAGTAATTTTCTCGTGATTTTATATGTTTTAATATTTCTAACTATTTGACTCAGGCTCTGACGATGGCACTAACCGAAACGGCCGTCAGCAAAAGCGTTGTTTTAAATAAAGTTGAATCTACCAATCTACGACGTGTTGAATTATTATTCAAAAAGTAATAACAACAAAATGTGGAATTATTTTTAATAAAACCTGCTTATCCAAAAACCTCGTTCCAAATATTATATATATATTAGGGTGTCCCAGAAATGCACGGAAATTTAGTGAAGAGAATAGTGTGGTCAACAGTATCAAAAGCCGAGAAAAAGTCAAGAGCAAGAAGAAGAGTAAGATTACTATTGTCATTAGAGAGAAGGATATCATTGTGTATTTTGAGTAAAGAAGTTTCAGTACTGTGAGCAGGTCTGAAACCAGATTGAGATACAGGTAGCAAGGAGTTAAAGTTTAAATAGGATGACAGTTGATTAAAAACTACTTTTTCTATTATTTTAGAGATGAAAGTAATATTAGTTACAGGTCTATAATTAGATAAAGAGGTAGGATCTAAGGATGAGTTTTTAAGAATAGGAATAACAATAGAATTCTTATAAAAAGTAGGAAATTAGGAGGTGAAAAGAGATAAATTAACTAATTTGAGTATGATTGGATAAAATATTGAAGAAAATTCTTTAAGTAAATTAGAAATTCTGACGTAATCTAACAATCGAACAAGATCGCGAGCAGCGACTGCTCCATCTCTCTCGAGAATTAAAAGTTTAAAGGAAGGTAGTTCAAGACTTGTCCAATCAACTAACTGAATTGTTGAATCAATGGGATCACTGTGATGTTGATTGCAGTGTCAAGACTGAACTAAACTTATGCCGGAAAGAATTTATAAATGCATATATGCAGTATGAATTCGAAAAATAAGTTTATTTTGAATTTTAATAAACTAAAAGTTTACCAAAAAACTTTAGTGAGAAAAATCGAAAAAAACGAACTACAAACATGCTAACGCCAAACATTCGGTAGAATTTATAAAATATTGTTAAAATTATGAGCTACTACCAACATTTACTCGAAGTTCTGCGACCAACTGACGTAATCTAACAATCGAACAAGACCGCGAGCAGCGACTGCTCCATCTGTCTCGAGAATTAGAAGTTAAAAGGAAGGTAGTTCAAGACTTGTCCAATCAACTAACTGAATTGTTGAATCAATGGGATCACTGTGATATTGATTGCAGTGTCAAGAATGAACTAAACTTATGCCGGAAAGAATTTATAAATGCATATATGCAGCATGAATTCGGAAAATAAGTTTATTTTGAATTTTAATAAACTAAACGTTCACCAAAAAACTTTAGTGAAAAAAATCGAAAAAACGAACATGTTAACGCCAAACATTTGGTAGAATTTATAGAATATTGTAAAAATTATGGTCTACTACCAACATTTACTCGAAGTTCTGCGACGCGACCAACCGACTTTATCTAACAATCGAACAAGATCGGAAAATTCAACAATCTAACAATCGAACAAGAATTCGGAAAATAAGTTTATTTTGAATTTTAATAAACTAAACGTTTACCAAAAAACTTTAGTGAGAAAAATCGAAAAAAACGAACTACAAACATGCTAACGCCAAACATTCGGTAGAATTTATAAAATATTGTTAAAATTATGGGCTACTACCAACATTTACTCGAAGTTCTGCGACCAACTGACGTAATCTAACAATCGAACAAGACCGCGAGCAGCGACTGCTCCATCTGTCTCGAGAATTAGAAGTTAAAAGGAAGGTAGTTCAAGACTTGTCCAATCAACTAACTGAATTGTTGAATCAATGGGATCACTGTGATATTGATTGCAGTGTCAAGAATGAACTAAACTTATGCCGGAAAGAATTTATAAATGCATATATGCAGCATGAATTCGGAAAATAAGTTTATTTTGAATTTTAATAAACTAAACGTTCACCAAAAAACTTTAGTGAGAAAAATCGAAAAAACGAACATGTTAACGCCAAACATTTGGTAGAATTTATAGAATGTTGTAAAAATTATGGTCTACTACCAATATATATATATATATATATATATATATATATATATATATATATATATATATATATATATATATATATATATATATATATTTTTTTATTATATATTGTTGTCTCACCCTCTGAAAAGTGTCTCTTG
>NW_008705338.1:134151-135864 GCF_000326865.2 Helobdella robusta | reverse complement strand
AATATGCACAAAATGAGTGAAATAAAGCTAGAAATGCAAACTAGTTTAATACTCTCAATGCTGACATTAATTAGAGTTTAAAATATTATTAACAATTACCTGTAGAATGATAATCTTTATTAGAGAATGCAAAAAATGTATATTTTTAACCAGTCAACTCGCTATGTTACTGGTGTGGTCAACGTAGATTGGTTACCTGTCCTGCTCTCATCACTTGTTGATGGCACTACAAAACTTCTTGGAGTTCCAAAGTTAGCATCTGGATTAGGACGAGCAGCTGCTGATGCAGTTCATGAACATATAAAATCTTGAAAGTGTGAATCAATGGTTATTGGCATGTGCTTTGACACGACAGCTTCCAATACTGGAAAACTCAATGGAGCTTGCACTCTTCTAGAAAAAGCCATGGGACGTAATTTATTATGGATAGCTTGCCGTCATCATAAGTTTGAAGTGCTGCTTGCCGATGTATATAGTGTTTGTCTTGGACCATCCGCTGGACCAGAAATTTTATTCTTCAAAATGTTTCGTTAAAAATGGACAGAAATGAATCACACACCAGAAGCCAGATCAATCCCATTGATAATTGTTTCAGATGCAATTAAAGCATTCATCAAATGTCAACTTGTGGTCAGACATACACGAGATGACTATTTAGAATTTCTACTTCTTGCTGCACAAATAGCTTGACTGCAGGTTTATGTAGCCATTCGCAAACCTGGTGCACTGTACACGGCACGATTGGTGGCAAAAGCCATCTACGCATTAAAAATTGAACTATTATTCACCGTAAATACAACCATTTTTAACTTAACAGCTCGAGAATAACAACGTATTCAACGTTTGAATCGGTTTATCTTCAGTCATGGTTTTCATGCTGGCTCACTGCTGATGCACCTGTGAATGATATTTTGTCGATACAGCGTTTGCATGACTAAGACGATGCAGTTCTTGGTTTGACTGGATTAAAAATGATGCTGCGTCATTCTTGGTACATGAGTCCAGAATTGGCAACTCTTGCTCTTTTTTCATCTCTCCTGTCTAACAAAGAAAAGACTGATCTTGTCCGCACAATACAAGCAGACCGAGGCCCACATCTGATGAAAACACTACCACAAAGTTTTGACAATTTGCGTGCGTTTAAAACATTTTTTGAAACATCCAATATTGATGCCAGTTTTCTTGATGTACTTGTTGAAAACTGGTCAGATACTCCTCTTTCCAAGTTGCAGCAATGTTTGTAAGGAATCTGGTTTTCATCAATGACTCTGCAGAACGTGGAGTAGCGTTGGTACAACATTTCAATGAAACAATCACCAAAGACGCAGAGCAGAAACAATTTTTGCTTCAAGTAGTTGAACAGCATAGGAAAAACTTTGCAGAATATAATCGTGAACTGCTAGCAAAAATTTGAATTATTTGCATTAATTAATATTCAAGCGAACTGAAATTCAATAAAATCTTGTTTTTCAATCATTTTTGACCTAATTTTTGAAATTAAAAATTAAAAGGCATTGCAGATTTATATATTTTTTCACAATTATATATTTTGTTTCATTTGTATAAACAAATCATAAAACATTTATAATCATATCATATAACACTGTATCAAAAGTTGGTAGCGAACGATCAAACACCAAAATTGGAAACTTTCGACCCCTTGGGGGACCTCTAAACATTGTCCAAAGGGCTAAAATTGGCAGGTAATACGTA
>NW_008705338.1:131149-134101 GCF_000326865.2 Helobdella robusta | reverse complement strand
CCAAATTAGACGGTCAGTTGTATCCATTTCATTTAAATTTAGAGCTTTCATGTCTTGCTCGATTGTTTGCGACCAGGACTTCTTTGGACGGCCTTTGGGACGTGTGCCAGGTACTTCAACATCTGCAAGAAAAGTTATAGCACTGTTTCCACTTCGTTTGACATGACCAAACCACCGCAGACGGAGATGCCATTTATTCCAGGCTGCACGTATGCGTGCTCGAACGGCAGCTTCAGCTGTTCTAGTACAATCCAGAACATCCCCTAGATATTGAAACGATGTGACTTTCTCTACCTTAATGGCTTAAATGCCTATACCTTATATACCTATACCTTATATACATATACCTATATATATATATATATATATATATATAGGCGGTACCTGGTATGTTGCAGCATAGTATGGTTGTGATGGATGTAGCATCAAAAGAAATGGGGAGGAGGAAGAAGGATAAGTTTGTGGCAAAGAGAAAGACATGGAAGTTACAGGATGCAGAGGTGAGGAAGGCATTTGAAGTGAAAGTGGCTGAAAGTTAGGAGAGTGGTAAGGATGGAGATGTTTGGGAGAGATATAGGGACTGAGTGTTGACTACGGCAGATAAAGTATGTGGATGGACGAAAGGAAAATGTAGGCATGGAGAGACGTGGTGGTGGGATGAAGATATAAGAAAGGTTTTGGAGGTCAAGAAGGAGATGTTTAGGGTGTGGAGAAGGAGAAGGGACATGACGGGGGAAGCGGAGTTTGAGTTCAGGAAGGCTGAGAAGGTTGCAAAACGGGCAGTGGCAACTGCTATGACGAAAGCATCAGTTAGGTTAATGAGGGAACTGGAATTTTATGTGGGTTCGAATAAAATGTTCAAAGAAGCAAAGCAGTCAATGAGGGATAGGAAAGATGTTATAGGGAATGGATATGTTTGGGATGGATCTGGCAAGTTGTGCATAGATGAGAAGGAAAAAGCTCAGGTGTGGAAAGCCCATATGGATAGGTTGATGAATGAAGAAAATGAGTGGGATGGAGATGTGGAATCCGCGGTCACACACGGACCCATAGAGAAGGTGACAATGGAGGAATTAGAGAAATGAAACTAGGTAAGGCGACAGGGGTTTCGGAAGTGGCGGCGGAACATATAAAGGCGAGTGGGGTGATAGGAATTGAAGTTATGATGAGAATTGCTAACAGTATGTTGGATGATGAAGGTATACCTGAGGATTGGCGACATAGTGTGTTGGTGCCGTTGTATAAGGGCAAAGGAGATGTGAGAGATTGTGGGTCATATAGGAGTGTGAAATTGCTAGAGCATGGAATGAAGGTAGTGGAGAGGGTGCTTGAGAGAAGGTTGAGAAATATGGTGACAGTTAATGAAATGCAGTGTGGGTTTATGCCTGGTAGGGGAACGGTGGATGCGTTGTTCATAGTGAGAATGTTGCAGGAGAATTATAGAAAGAAGAAACGAAGATTGTACATGTGTTTTGTGGATCTAGAAAAGGCTTTTGATCGAGTACCGAGGAAGGTCATTGAATGGGCGCTGAGGAAGAAAGGAGTGAATGAGAGACTTGTTAAAGCTGTGATGCAGCTGTATGAAGAGGCGAAGACAAAGGTGAGGGTCGGAAGGGAGATGTCGGACGCTTTTAGTGTTAAGGTAGGAGTGCATCAAGGATCAGTGTTATCACCGTTTTTGTTTGCAATTGTGATTGATGTTGTGTGTGGAAACATAATGGAGGGGTTGTTATTTGAGATTTTGTATGCAGATGATTTAGTCTTGATGGCTGATAGCATGGAAGAATTGCAGTTAAAATTTGACAAATGGAAAAGTGGACATTGTGACATTGATAGGGAGATCGAGATTGCGGTGGTATGGACATGTGTTGAGAAGGGATGAAAGGGTCGGGATTAGGCGAGCGTTGAAGTTCGAGGTTGAAGGAGTGATAGGAAGAGGTCGTCCGCGACTGGGATGGAGAGAGCAGGTGGAGAAGGACAAAGTGAAAGCGGAGTAGCGTGATACGAGTGACAGATGGGAGGGGTATTTCGGTTTCATCATAGGTAGCCAAACGGCAACCCCTGATCTCGGGGAAAATGTCGTCTAAACGTGTGTTGTTGTTTGTTGTTGTATATATATATATATATATATAAGAGTGGGGTACTTTTGGGGTGGAGGATGGATCGGATAGAGCGCAGAAGAGAAGAGAATAAAAGTAGGATGGAAAAAATTCAAAGAAATGATTTCAGTACTGTGTTTTAGGGGTATACCATTCTCCTGAAGGGTAAGGTATACAAAGCATGCGTAAAATGTCGCCTGTTGAATGGGTGCGAAACTTTGGCTATGAAGGCTGAAAACTTAAGAAGGCTGGAGAAAATAAAAATCCAGATGCTGAGAAGAATAATGGGAGTATCCTTGAGAAATGGTCTAAGTAATGAGGTAATGAATATAGGATTACTTTCATAGCTCATGTCTCATTGCCGTACATCATCACACGTTGAACATACTTACTGTATATTTTTACTTCTACCTTTAAAGAAGCACCTCTTGCTGTCAGAATCGGAACTAGTTCTCGATACTTAGCCCAAGCACACCGCACTCTTGCTCTCGATGCCTCCTCAGCTCCACCCCAGATCCTATCATATCTCCCAGATAACAAAACTTCTCCACACATTCCACCTTCCCTTCACAATCTACTTCTATCTATTTTCTTATTTTCTTTTGTATTCCCTTTCTTATCATATCTCCCAGATAACAAAACTTCACACATTCCACCTTCCCTTCACAATCTACTTCTATCTCTTTTCTTATTTCCTTTTGTTCCCTTCCATCAACATTATTATTATTATTAAGAAACATATCTTTTTTCTTATTCTATTTTATTATTATTAAGAAACATATCTTTTTACACCTGAAAGCAGCCACTTCTAGACTGCCGGTCAGTCCACTGCATCTTTTATGCACCCATCTCT
>NW_008705338.1:126593-129330 GCF_000326865.2 Helobdella robusta | reverse complement strand
ATATATGCAGTATGAATTCGAAAAATAAGTTTATTTTGAATTTTAATAAACTAAAAGTTTACCAAAAAACTTTAGTGAGAAAAATCGAAAAAAACGAACTACAAACATGCTAACGCCAAACATTCGGTAGAATTTATAAAATATTGTTAAAATTATGAGCTACTACCAACATTTACTCGAAGTTCTGCGACCAACTGACGTAATCTAACAATCGAACAAGACCGCGAGCAGCGACTGCTCCATCTGTCTCGAGAATTAGAAGTTAAAAGGAAGGTAGTTCAAGACTTGTCCAATCAACTAACTGAATTGTTGAATCAATGGGATCACTGTGATATTGATTGCAGTGTCAAGAATGAACTAAACTTATGCCGGAAAGAATTTATAAATGCATATATGCAGCATGAATTCGGAAAATAAGTTTATTTTGAATTTTAATAAACTAAACGTTCACCAAAAAACTTTAGTGAAAAAAATCGAAAAAACGAACATGTTAACGCCAAACATTTGGTAGAATTTATAGAATATTGTAAAAATTATGGTCTACTACCAACATTTACTCGAAGTTCTGCGACGCGACCAACCGACTTTATCTAACAATCGAACAAGATCGGAAAATTCAACAATCTAACAATCGAACAAGAATTCGGAAAATAAGTTTATTTTGAATTTTAATAAACTAAACGTTTACCAAAAAACTTTAGTGAGAAAAATCGAAAAAAACGAACTACAAACATGCTAACGCCAAACATTCGGTAGAATTTATAAAATATTGTTAAAATTATGGGCTACTACCAACATTTACTCGAAGTTCTGCGACCAACTGACGTAATCTAACAATCGAACAAGACCGCGAGCAGCGACTGCTCCATCTGTCTCGAGAATTAGAAGTTAAAAGGAAGGTAGTTCAAGACTTGTCCAATCAACTAACTGAATTGTTGAATCAATGGGATCACTGTGATATTGATTGCAGTGTCAAGAATGAACTAAACTTATGCCGGAAAGAATTTATAAATGCATATATGCAGCATGAATTCGGAAAATAAGTTTATTTTGAATTTTAATAAACTAAACGTTCACCAAAAAACTTTAGTGAGAAAAATCGAAAAAACGAACATGTTAACGCCAAACATTTGGTAGAATTTATAGAATGTTGTAAAAATTATGGTCTACTACCAATATATATATATATATATATATATATATATATATATATATATATATATATTAGGGTGTCCCAAAAATGCACGGAAATTTTTTTTTTAAATAGTTGTTGTCTCACCCTCTGAAAAGTGTCTCTTGGGTACAATAATTAAATTGGTGAAGTTACAGTTCATTTGAACAAGTTTGAGAGGTCCCCCAAGGGCTTTTAAAATTTTACTATCGAGTTAATTCAAAATCCATATCAATAATCTTAAACAATATGCACAAAATGAGTGAAATAAAGCTAGAAATGCAAACTAGTTTAATACTCTCAATGCTGACATTAATTAGAGTTTAAAATATTATTAACAATTACCTGTAGAATGATAATCTTTATTAGAGAATGCAAAAAATGTATATTTTTAACCAGTCAACTCGCTATGTTACTGGTGTGGTCAACGTAGATTGGTTACCTGTCCTGCTCTCATCACTTGTTGATGGCACTACAAAACTTCTTGGAGTTCCAAAGTTAGCATCTGGATTAGGACGAGCAGCTGCTGATGCAGTTCATGAACATATAAAATCTTGAAAGTGTGAATCAATGGTTATTGGCATGTGCTTTGACACGACAGCTTCCAATACTGGAAAACTCAATGGAACTTGCACTCTTCTAGAAAAAGCCATGGGACGTAATTTATTATGGATAGCTTGCCGTCATCATAAGTTTGAAGTGCTGCTTGCCGATGTATATAGTGTTTGTCTTGGACCATCCGCTGGACCAGAAATTTTATTCTTCAAAATGTTTCGTTAAAAATGGACAGAAATGAATCACACACTAGAAGCCAGATCAATCCCATTGATAATTGTTTCAGATGCAATTAAAGCATTCATCAAATGTCAACTTGTGGTCAGACATACACGAGATGACTATTTAGAATTTCTACTTCTTGCTGCACAAATAGCTTGACTGCAGGTTTATGTAGCCATTCGCAAACCTGGTGCACTGTACACGGCACGATTGGTGGCAAAAGCCATCTACGCATTAAAAATTGAACTATTATTCACCGTAAATACAACCATTTTTAACTTAACAGCTCGAGAATAACAACGTATTCAACGTTTGAATCGGTTTATCTTCAGTCATGGTTTTCATGCTGGCTCACTGCTGATGCACCTGTGAATGATATTTTGTCGATACAGCGTTTGCATGACTAAGACGATGCAGTTCTTGGTTTGACTGGATTAAAAATGATGCTGCGTCATTCTTGGTACATGAGTCCAGAATTGGCAACTCTTGCTCTTTTTTCATCTCTCCTGTCTAACAAAGAAAAGACTGATCTTGTCCGCACAATACAAGCAGACCGAGGCCCACATCTGATGAAAACACTACCACAAAGTTTTGACAATTTGCGTGCGTTTAAAACATTTTTTGAAACATCCAATATTGATGCCAGTTTTCTTGATGTACTTGTTGAAAACTGGTCAGATACTCCTCTTTCCAAGTTGCAGCAATGTTTGTAAGGAATCTGGTTTTCATCAATGACTCTGCAGAACGTGGAGTAGCGTTGGTACAACATTTCAATGAAACAATCACCAA
>NW_008705338.1:105008-126089 GCF_000326865.2 Helobdella robusta | reverse complement strand
GCATAACCCTCACTCAATAAACAATATAACAGCTTTGATCACACTTTGCAATTGTTTTCTCAATATCACGATCTCACACCTACTGTTGCCGTTGGGGTTAATCCACAGGATCTGCGTGTACCACAACGATACGAATATCATTCTACGTTGAATACATTTCAACTCATTAACACGCAGTTTGTGACCCAGCGTCATCCGACAACCGTCATTGCGTCGTTGGATGTATTATGTGATACTTAATATTTGATCTATACATCGATATGTATCTTGCATGTACATATATGCATTTATATTTAACTATGTATCCGTAGGTCTGATGTGGAAACTCGTATCACACATATTCAACCGCAATAGTTGTATTCACAACGCATACACAGCAATATTATATATCTGACGCACATGTCATTCGTAATTAGTTTTCACTAACGTTTTTCAACCATGTTAAAACTTTTATAAAATTTCTATATTTTAATTATTTTACTAAACATTTTATTTAAATTACATTATTTTATTTATATAATCTACATAAACTTTAGTTATTATGATATTTACAACAAGGTTAATTTATTTCACAATTTAATACATATTTTATTTTCTATATTTTCACATTTTACATTAGACATTTATTTTAATTAAATTATATGTTTAAACAATATTTAGGCTCTGAAGATGGCATTACGCCGAAACAGCGCTGTTAGCTTTATTCCAGTTTTAGATAAATATGAACTCAATCTAAACCGCCTCGTTGAATGTCTTATAAAGAAGTTAATTAATGCAAAATGGGCAAACAATTTCAATGAAATTTGCATTTCTGAAAACCTCGTTCCTAAATATATATATATATATATATATACAGATGAGATAGCAGCAGGAATGTGTTGAAAAAATTTATTTCAAACTGCGCAGTTTAACTGTGTACGCCACACACTGTCAGATTTTTTGCTCAGTTCAGTCCAAATTTCAGGATCACAGGCCAGTTTTGTAGACTGTACAGTTTTACTGAATGACACACACACGATCAGTTTTAACTGCGCAAACAGTCTGCGCAGTTAAAACTGAGCAAAAAACTAATCGTGTGTAAAGGGCTTTAGTTAACTTACAATTTAACTTTTCGATTTTTCCAACTGTTGATCGTACATCATTTTCAAGTTTCTTTAGTTCAAAACCAAAATTTTTTTTTGTTTTATGCATGATAGAACAGAAAAGCTTTTTACAGTATTCCTTCCATCTTCGGTGTTTAAATTGATATGTTGTGTTTGTGCCCAGATGATCAAATATTTTTATACAGTGCCCATATATATAGAATTTATAATATATTGGAAGTTCCTTATTATCGATACATATACCATGTGATAGGGGGGCCGTAATAATTCTATAATCGTTGATAATTTTGCCATCTGATCTATTTTGAAAACAAACATGTTTCGGGTAAGTCTTACTCCATGTTTCGTAGGTTTTGTGAGCAATATTAATTCAATTATAAAAATTGCTAAAAATTGCTTGGAGGTTCAGAAATATTTATTAACGTACAAGTTGTCCCCAGTGGCAGATTAACGCACAGGCACAACAGGCACCGGCCTGGGGCGGCAAATTTTGGGGGGCAGCATATTTTGAAAACTAGTTATTTAAAAATGTTCAAGTTGAATAAAAATAATTAATGAAATTGATACTTTACTCAAAAATTATGGCGTTCAAGTTTAAATAATTTAAAACTTTAAAAAATCGATTAACAGTTGCCGTTCGTTCTGATCATATATTTAAAATACATGTATCGGAACATATAGCCGATAATGTCATGCAAAAAAATCATACTTTTATCACTGGAACAATAATTAATTAATCAGAGGACGAATGACTACAAGTGGCGCTAAATTGTAACAATATGTACGAATACCGTTTTTTTTCATGGTCGCGTTTTTCACAATAATTGTGTACACAGCTACAAAAATTTGAACGCAGTTAATTATGTTAACTGTTCACTAATAATGACACAACAAACTCAAACATAACAGCAACAATGAAAAGCGTAAAACTAAATAATTACAATTATACATACAATTATACTGTTATTTTACAAAAGTTTTTGTTAATGAGTTTGATGAGCTTGTATTATGATTTATTTGATTACTAAACGTTAGTTATTAATCTAAAGATAAAGGTACAACTTTGTAAAGGTAAAGTAAAGGTACGTAGTATATGTGGGCTAAAATGAGCGATGGCAGAAAAAGATTAAGTGGGAGTCTATATGCAAAATTGCGAAAAAACAAAGAATTGAAAAACAATACGGACTTGGATAGAACGAAGAAAATTAACAAGTTTTTTTC
The DNA here is from genome assembly GCF_000326865.2 of Helobdella robusta. Taxonomy (NCBI): domain Eukaryota; kingdom Metazoa; phylum Annelida; class Clitellata; order Rhynchobdellida; family Glossiphoniidae; genus Helobdella; species Helobdella robusta. Next base: position 123,765 of record NW_008705338.1, on the reverse strand, counting down.
AGTCGGCGGTCTGTGGAAGTGGAGATCAATTGGAAGAACGAAATGATACTGAAGATAAGTTAGTCGATGCGTTTTTCATTAGTGCAAGACATTTCTTTGCTAAATTTGATTCTTTTATGGCGCATCATATAGAAAGATTTGGCAAACGTGGCAAAAGTAATACATCTTATCTGTCATCAACAACTGTAGAAGAGTTAGCAGCAATATTGGCAAATGCTGTACAAGACGAACTCGTCTACCAAATAAAAATTAGCAAATATTTTTCAATAATTGTTGATTCAACGCCTGACATAGCAAAAGTTGATCAACTTTCCGTTGTAATCAGATATGTTCAAAAAAGCGGAACGCCTTACAAAGCGTTTCTAGCGTTTCTACCAAACACTGGCCACAAATCGCAAAAACTATTTAACGCTGTAATTTGTTTTTTACAATCATACAACCTGGATCTTCAAAACTGTCGCGGACAATCTTACGACAACGCTTCAAACATGGCTGGCAAGTATTCAGGACTTCAGGCGCGAATCAAGGAAGTCAATCATCAAGTTTTATTTATACCATGCTCAGCTCACTCACTAAACCTTGTTGGCACAAATGCAGCTAAATCCAGTGCAAAAGCTTGCAATTTTTTTTAGTTGATCCAACATGTTTACAACTTTTTCAGTGCTTCTACTGCCAGATGGGAAGTTCTCCAAAACCACACACAGCAAAAATCTAGTTCAAAATTTGAAAAGTCCCTCCACTACCCGGTGGTCTGCTCGCGACGACGCAGTTAGAGCATTGAAATATGGTTGGAATCAGAAAATTACGACTCACTTTTAACGTTGTTCGAATCACTCAGAGAAAGATTTGAGGATTATGAAAAAAAAGGAAAAGTCCTGTCTTTAGTTGATGACTACAAGGTACCGCCATTAAGAAAACGGAAGCGGCATTACGACGAATCAGTTGACAATGAAACAGAATTTACCACTCGAGAAAATTTACTTGTAAACATATTTTTGGTAATTGTGGATAACTTAAATTCTGAAATGAACAAGAGACGAAACGCTTATGTAGAAATTAATAAAAATTTCAAAGCAATTGTACAGTTCAAAACATTGTCAATGGGTGAGTTAAAGATTGCAGCGGATGGATTAAGATCTTTATTTCCAAACGATCTAGACGACACCTTAAATACTGAACTGTTGCATTTAAAGTCTCATTTGGCTACCTTAGACCGAAATGCAGTTCCACACACTCCAATTGATTTGTGTAAATGGATAAGATTGAATGACTTGCAGTGTGTATATTCAAATGTAGACATTGCACTTCGGATGTACACTTGTACTCCTGCTACAAACTGTTCGGCCGAGCGATCTTTTTCTTGTTTAAAGCGCGTTAAAAACTATTTGCGTTCGACAAAGTCCGAAGAAAGGTTAAATTATCTTGCAATTCTATGCATCGAAAAAACAATTTTGCAAGATTTAGACATTAATTTCGTTATTGATGAATTTGCGCGCAGGAAGGCACGTCGTAAAGTTTTGATATAACTATTATATAAACTGCAATGAAAGAAAATTTATTTTTTAAAATTGATAATATTACATTACATGAATATTACTAAAGAATGTACTTAATAAAAATGTTTTAAAAATATTGCGTTTATATGAATTTAATTTCTAAATTTATTATCAAATTTAAAATTGGGGCGGCAAACCACGAGTGCCTCTAGGCGGCAAAAAGGTTAATCCGCCACTGATTGTCCCTGTATTACTTAGTTACTAATGCTGTTCGTTTTGTGTTACCAGATGTGAATATTTTCTGAAAGCCTACTAATGTTAATAGAAATATATCTAGTGAGGCTTTTGGTAACATTGAAAAGTAAGTTTTTTTTTTTTACTTATTTTGGTTTGGGCAAAATCTTATGTTGGTACTGGAAACTTATATTCAAATAGATTACCAGTTGATTGACAAAAACCAAACATTATATAATAATAGAAATTTTTTCAATCATTTTTGTTTGTTAATCATTTCAAAATAATTTTTAATAATAAATATTTCAAAAACTTTTATTTTATTGTAAAATAAAATATAAAAATTTAAAAAAATTAAATCTGTTATTCATTTCAAAATAATTTTTAATAATAAATATTTTAAAATCAGCTTGCGTTCGTTTTTTTAAAATAAAAGGTTAATCTATTTCATTATTAAAATAAATCATGATCAATCAATCAATTAATCAATCAAATTAATTTTTATAGTCAATAAATTCATGAACTAATAAAAAAGAGTTTTGGCTTGAACTCATAAATTATGAATTTTTTTAAAGTGAAAAACTATGAAATAAACTTTTTATTTACAAATAAATGACATTTTTAAAAAAGACGAAAAATTAGAAACTGTGCTATAAATATCATTTAAAATTTTACTAAAGAAGAAAAATTAAAAATTGCATTTTTAAAAAATCATTTATTTATAATATTACAACAACACAAGAGCAGGTTATAAAAAAAATGGGAGGAGCTAAATGAGCCCAAATTTACCTAGATATATATTTAACTCTTTGTTTACCATTTTTTGGATATATAATTGTATTGTTCCTCGTACTCTTTTATTTTCATCTTTAGTTTTTGTTTTTGGATTAAAACTGTGATGTTTTTGGATCAAAACTGTGATCAAAACTACCGTTTAGTTTTACAAATATCTAACTATGGTCTATTTAAAAAATCGATTTTCGACTTAATTAAGAAAACTTTTTTTACAGAACAACTTAATTAAGAACAACTTTTTTATAAAGAAAAACTTCTAATATGAATTCAGTTGTTTTGTCTAACATGATAAATTTTGATACCCCTTCAATGACCTTCCTCGTTATTCGATCAAAAGCCTTTTCAAGATCCACAAAACACATGTATAATCTTCGTTTCTTCTTTCTATAATTCTCCTGCAACATTCTCACTATGAACAACGCATCCACCGTTCCCCTACCAGGCATAAACCCACACTGTCAACATATTTCTCAACCTCCTCTCAAGCACCCTCTCCACTACCTTCATTTCACATTCCTATATGACCCACAATCTCTCACATCTTTTTTGCCCTTATACAACGGCACCAACACACTGTGTCGCCAATCCTCAGGTATACCTTCGTCATCAAACATACTGTTAGCAATTCTCATCATAACTTCAATTCCTATCACCCCACTCGCCTTTATATCTTCCGCCGCCACTTTCGAAACCCCTGTCGCTTTACCTAGTTTCATTTCTCTAACTGCTTTTTTTACTTCCTCTATCGTCACTTTTTCTATGGGTCCGTGTGTGACCGCGGATTCCACATCTCCATCCCACTCATTCTCTTCATTTATCAACCTTTGCATATGGGCTTTCCACACCTGTTTGGTGATAACCATTTTATTTTACACTACTCCTGACTTTTAAATGTCTAAATGTAATTTTTAATTCACAATAAACAACTTTTTGATTTTTTTTTCATAAATTATCACTTTTACTATCTCTTTCGAAAAAATTTAACTCTAGGCTAAAAAATATTTTATTTCATCTTTAGAAACTTTGAAAAAAAGTAAATTTGTTTTCGCTAACATATTGTTATCATTTGTTTAATAGATTCTAATGTATATCAGTTACTGTCCCTTGAGGAAGAATACTAAACCATGGAAGTAAAAAAAAAATGTGAAGAATCTTTGCTGACTAAAATGGGTTCTAGTTACAGCTCAACAATATAGACTTACGTAACTTCTTAATAAATGTATTGATCATGTCAGTTGGCATGTTTTTTTAGATTTTTTTCATTAATTTTAAACGAAATTCCAAACTTCTAAACAATTTTTACAATTCTTTAATCTTAAGTATATGTATACTTAATTTTATTTATTTATATTTATTTAAATTTATATTTTATTTATTTTTACTAAGGTCAAATCAAAGAGCTTTTCAGAACTTCAAAAAGATCCACATTTCAAATATCTGGAACAAGAAATTTTGATTAACATTTTGCAACTTCGCGTTTTAAATCTTGAAGGTTTAGTTGAGCAAGGTAGAAAAGCTTACAGTGAACGAGACAGTAATATGTTTCGAGTGAATTGGCATCAGGCTATGGAAATTTTTACACTGAATGTAAATCTAGAAAGGTAATTTTTCAAATGATGGAAGAAATTGCACTTTTACTTTTGATAAATATAAATATAATAAAATATATATATATAATGCCAGGGTGTCACACTTGTTGGCAGCTGTAGATCTTGACATTGACTAGAGGGTAGAAAATTTTTTAATTTGATGAAGGGGACCAAAAACTAAAAAAATTTATATATATATAATTGTATTGTTTTTCGTACTCTTTTATTTTCATCTTTAGTTTTTGTTTTAAAACTATGATCAAAACTACCGTGTTTAGTAATCTTACTCTTCTTCTTGCTCTTGACTTTTCCTCGGCTTTTGATACTGTTGACCATACTATTCTCATGAGACTGCTGCATCTTTCTTTTAATATTACTACTCTTACTTTCGGGGTACCTCAGGGTTCTATCCTTGGCCCTCTTCTATTTATACTCCATACTTCTGAACTACCTCGTATTATTAATAACTTTTCTTTCTCTAGTCAACTATATGCTGATGATTCTTACATTTATACTTCTTTTCCTCCATCTAATCTCAATAGTGTTCTTCATAATATATCTCTATGTCTTTCTTCAATTATCGCTTGGTCTGACTCTATGTGTCTAAACTTAATCCTTCTAAGTTTGAATTAATTAGTTTTAATAAATCTAAACACTCTATTACTATTCCTCCTATTATCTTACCTGATTCTAAAACTCTTGATGTCTCTCATAAGTTTCGTAGTCTAGGTTTTATTTTTGATTCTACTATGTCTCTCGCTTCTCAGATTAATAGTGTTGCTGGAAGCTCTTACTTTCATCTACGTAAAATAAAAAAACTTTTGCCTTTTCTTGATGATCCTACTCTTCTCCTTCTTGTTACTTCGCTAGTCTTATCTAGGATTGATTATTGTAACTCGTTCTACTATGGTCTTCTTGACTCTATACTCTATCCTTTAAGTAAAGCTTTTAACTCTGCTGCTCATGTAGTTGCTCGTGCCCCTTTCTTTTCTCACATATCTCCATATCTTGTTCTCTTGCACTGGCTACCTATAAAATATAGAATAATTTTTAAAATTTGCACGTTCATGTATAAGTCTCAATCTAAATTATTTTCTAAGTATTTATCAGATATATTAATTGAACCTAAACGCCCCGGTTTACGATCGTCTTCTTCATCTCGCTTTTTCTTAACTCGTGTTAAACACTCTTTTGCCAAATCTGCTTTTGCTTTTTCTGGTCCTTTTCTCTGGAACTCTCTACCTACTTCTCTGACTACTTCTCCATCACTTGCGAAGTTCAAAGCGGATCTCAAGACCCATCTGTTTTCAAAATTCATTGAGGCGCGCTGTTGAACATCGCGGAAATAGCGCTTTATAAGCTAATTGATTGATTGATTGATAGTTTTACAAATATCTAACTATGGGCTATTTAAAAAATCGATTTTTGACTTAATTAAGAACAACTTTTTTTTACAGGATATGATTTAATTATAAAGAAAAACTTCTAATATGAACAGTCTAACTTGATAAAATTTGGTGATCATTTTTGTTCTAAGTAATTTCTGCTCATTTTTGGTTTAATTTAACTTGTTTTCATTGGCTAGCTATACGATTTCATTTTCATTTATGTTGTTATTTTCATGTTGGCATGTGTTTTAATTCGGTTTGGGTGGCCGTACAAGCTCGTTTGAGCTTCTGTGTCTTTATGCTTTTTTTGCTGAATGAAATTGAATTAAATTGAATATACATGTATGTACAAGTACATCTACATGTATGTATGTAAATATATATAGCTATCGTATTATTTAGATACAGCTCTTTATTACTGGCCGCTTTTATTTTGTTAAGTGTTTATTTTTAGTGTTTTTATTTCAAGTCAATTTGTATTTATAAGAAAAAATTGATTACATTTTGCTGATATGAATGCGGCGGACACTAACAATTCCGAAAAATGTCAATGTACTTTATTTTATTCATGTCGTCGAAGATTTAGGTTCTGGATTTAAACAATTTTTTAATGTGCAAAAGAAGTAAATAAAACTCCTGACGCTTTAGTTTGTTCAATGTTTTTCATTGTATGTAGAAAAATATAAATATATAATAAAGTTATTCAATCTAAAAGTGTAATACAGTTCAGTAGATAACTCGGTTTCTGCTTTGACTACTGACTAAACTAATTTAAAATAATATTTATTCAATCGCTAGTTGAATCAATTTTTTGGTAAGATTCGTATATTTTTTAAATATATGCTATATTATTTTGTCGCAAAAAACACTACAGTTTATTTTTTATGTAACCTATATATAGTTAAAAATTAAACGCGTTTTTATCTATCCTTCTCAAAATTATAGCTCTGCATTATTACGGCCCCCGGTCGCTCATCATATTACATAATTTAATTGTCCCAAATATAATTTCTAAAGTTATATTTTTTAAATATATACTGTATTATTTTGTCGCAAAAAACTACAGTTTTTACTTTTATGTAACCTATATATAGTTAAAAATTAAACGCTTTTTTATCCATGCTTCTCAAAATTATAGTTCTGCATTATTACGGCCCCCGGTCGCACATCATATTAACGGCCGCTAAATTCTTTATAATGTTGATTTCTCATATATGTACATATTCTATATGTATGACTGTGCCTATTTATTGGTTCCTTGTTTATCCAAAGAAAATATTTAGTTTGACAATTTTTCGACATCGTAAAATATAGCACTTTTATGTGTTCTCATTATCGATAAACATAACACTTTTATGTGTTTTCATTATCGATAAATATAACACTTTACGTGTTTTCGTTATCGATGATTTCTCTGTTTCTAAATTTATTGGTGGGAAAAATTCCAATTGCCCGTTGTTGTATATTTATTATTGGATGTCTTTGTTCTATGAATATTGATTCGGCTAGTCGTAAATTGTAATGTAAGATTTCAACATTGTAGTCCAGGATTTGTCTAGAAATTTTAGTTTTGTGTTTCCCTTTCATGTGATTCTTTATAGCGCCAGTTTGTACGTGCATCGTGAGTCTTCTTGGTAAATTAGTCGTCGTCATACCAATATATTCAGAATTATGGTGGCACTCACCAATATTACATTTGGAAAAATATATTAAATGGCTATGATCCATTATTGATTCTGATTTACTAGTACAGTTGTTTTTCATCACAGGAGATGCTGTTCTTTGGTAGGAGTAGTATATTAGTTGTTTAATACTATCATTTTCGTTGATTGCTTGGACGTTATTTTTTATGATTCTTTTCATAATTTCATAACAGGACGAAAAATGTCTGTTTGTGATGTTATTTCTATGTCACCTTGGGAAAAAGAAACAATGAATGAAGTTGAGTCATCAACTACCACTACGTGTGAAATTAAAACAATTTATATTAGTATAAATTTAATTCTTTTTTAGAGAAGCCAGCAAAAAACTGGGATCTGATACAAAAATTTGTAGTAAATAACTTGTTTGAAAAAAAGAAAAAATGCCTGCCGCGAATAAAAACACGAGAATTAAAACATTAACATTTTTTAAAAAGAACTATTAGAGTTTAAACATGTAGCATAATTGTAGAAGTTTTTCAAAAAATTTTTATTCCATTTCAAAGCATAACCTGAAAAAATATTTGAAATTTAAAAAAGTCCAAAAAGTACAATCACGGTATTCTACTCTGGTATTGCCATTTTGTGTTGATCAAATTATAAACTATACTACAAGCAAGAACAAGAATGACGTTGTAACACATCAGATGCAGGAAACTTCAAAACTGTGGTGCACTTAGGTTGTTTGCGAGATAAAAACAAGGACCAAAAATTTCCATAATTAAGTCCAGTACTTTTTTGCAGTTTCTGTTTGATTCAATGAGTTCATTAAAATTAATTTATAAATTAAAGTAAGTTTAACACAATTTTAAATTATTCGATAATTTACTTTACAATTTTGAAATTGTATTATAATGTCAATAAAATAATATATAGAATCTAATAGTATGCACCTGCGTCTCGAACCGTTATTTTCGTTATCAATCGAGATTTAATAATAATAACGATAAAAGAAATCTCATATCGTTATAAAACGATACGAAAAATCTCTTATTCTTTTATGACAATATTAGAAATCTCCAATCGTTATTTAAACAAGACATTTTCAGGAAAGTCTATCGTATCGAAATAAAAAACACAAGACACAATTTTCTTCCCGAACCATTATTTTAATATATAGAAATGATGCAGTTGCACATTGTTAAAAAATAAAAAATTATAAAAAATCGAAACTTAAAAATCATTTAATTTTTTCTAATTGATTGACCTTGATTTTATAACGACTTAAAAATATCGTATCGCTATTAAAACGAGACATTCTCCAAAAAAGTCTCGTATCAAATCAAAAATACGGAAAAAAATTTTTAGTCTCGTATCGTTATTACAATGTGTTGAATCGATATAAGTGCATAAAAAACTGTTAGCAAAAAGAAAGGTAATTTTTGTTTAATTTTTTAATTGAATGAATGTTTTCTGTTTTAATACAGTACATTTTATAAAGCGGAGTTGGCGGGAAAACAATTTAGGGCAGACTGTAAACGTGCCAAGCGTCATTGTTATTGCGCGATGTCCTGGTTCAAATACACATACACATACTCATGCACATGATGCTATTATATAGTCTTTAATACCTCGTTATCGTATTGTTATCGTATCGCTATTTATCGTTAAATTTGACGGCGTCAAACCGTATCATTTGAAAAAAATAACGGGACGCAGATTTTTATGTAACAAAATTAATTTGTAATAATTCCGTTTATTTTTGTTAAACAAAAATTTATTAGGTCAAACTGTTCAGCCGATTTGACATGATTGAGTTCGCCTGTTAAATATGCTTCACCGTTTCCGAAATCATATCGTTTCAAAATTTTAACAGGACGCAGATGTTTATGCTACAAAAATTAATTTTTAATTACTCCGTGTAATATTATTTAACGAAAATATTATTTAAAAATAGTATGAAACCGCGCTTCTGTTGTTTACATAGAATAATATTGAAAACTTTAAATTTGGCTCCGCCCTTCATTAATATTCATGACTGACCGAAGCGCTTTATTTTTTTCAATTTGTATTGTATATATTTGTAATTTTTAATGAAATTCTAATATCATTATTTATTATTTTTAAAATATGTTATAAACATGAAAACTATTTGTAATTTTATTTGCACATTATATTTTCATATAAAAAAGAAAACAGAAGTATCTTCTAATAATTATCATTAGTTAATAAAAAAAATACAAAAAAATTTCAAAATTTTAAATAAATAATAATGTCGTATAAGTTCAAGGGCTTTTGGAACCGCTTTTTTCTATCTCCTATGGTGCGCAGCCACATAAATTCGTCAAGGTATGATTGTACGTGAGCATTGCACGTAACATTCATTGTTTTAAATTTTTGTTTGGCGCATCGCCACAAATTCTCCACTCTATTTGTGTGCAATCCGTTTACGGCCCAAAATGTAATGGAGTGATTTACGGTTTGGTGGGCTAAACCGGTTACGGCTGTTATACTGTTATAAGCAGCCCAATGATCCATCCAAACTGTTGTACCTAAAATTATTAAAATCGAACTTTATTTCATAACCAACAAAAATGATTTTTAAAATATTAAACTTTATGGAACCAACCGAGCAGCATCTCGTTTATCTACTTCCACCAGAAAGGCATCTTTTGTTTGCGTATCGATGCCTCCAAAAACCTAGCGTGTCCTAACTGGACGTGCATTTCGGTTCCTCAATCTTTTTGCAGATGAGATGCAGCTTTCATTTATCTGAACGATGTGTCCGGGGCTAACCGATAAATTTTTATTAATGAAAAATATAAATAAATGCAATTGAACAAGGAAAGAAGAAATAGCAAAAGGAAAAACAAAAAATAATTTTGTTTCTATATTAAAGCTCTTTCATGTAAGAGATTGCACAGCTTAACTATAACATGTAAACTTAATCCATATTTTATTTTTTTAATTTCAGTTTTAATATTTGGCCTTATTTTATTTGGCATCAAAATTATTAATAAACATTTTAAGATATAATTTTTTTAATTATTTGTTTAATAATTTATTACAATAAAATGAAGCGCTTTGGTTGGTCATGAATATAAATGAAGGGCGGAGCCAAATTTAAAGTTTTCAATATTATTCTATGTAAACAACAGAAGCGTAGTTTCAAACTATTTTACCTATATTAGTTCAAACTGTTCAGCCAATTTGACATGATTGGCTCCACCTGTTAGATATGCTTCATCGTCGCCGAAACCGTCGCCGAAACCGTCACGAACATTACCTTCATATCATTCTGTGCCCTATTTTGTTATATTTTAAAAAATAATAATTTTTTTAAGATAAATTGTGGCAAAATCTTAGGATGGTACTGGAAAATTCCATAAAAAGGTAACCAAAGAGTTAAAAATAAATCCAGCTATTTTTCCTCATGTAGCTCCTCCCCCTTTTTAATATTTATGTTTATTAGATAGCAAGACGAAAACAAGAAAAGATACTTTTTCAATCATTTTAATTTATTATTAATTTTTAAATAATTTTCAATAATAGATATTTTGTGTGTGTGTATGTGTAAATGGTGATAATTGATAGTACGGATTAATTTTATAACATTTGTATTGGGCAAATAAATCGCACACGCTAACGCACACGCATTTTATTACATCCATATATAGTTATATACATATCTATATACAAAAATATATATCCATTTCACATAATTTTAATCGTATTTTTTAATAAATTAAATTGTATTACGATAAAATATTTCATTTATTACGATAAAATAAAATCATGAACTCCTAAAAAAGTGTTTTGGCTTGCACTCGTAAATTATAAAATTTTTAAATAACATTTTTAAAAAAGACGAAAAATTAACCGCCTTAAATATCATTTATTATTTTACAAGACAAGAAAAATTAAAAATTGCGCTTTTAAACATTCATTACATCCATATATACATATATATACACAAATATATATTTATATATATCCATGATTACATCACAACAAAGGCAACGGCTATTAAAAAGGGGGAGGAGCTAAATGGCGCAAATTAAGCTAGATTTATTTTTAACTCTTTGTTTACTATTTTATGGAATTTCCCAGTACCATCCTAAGGTTTTGCCATAAATTGTTTTATTCCTTCCTTATTTTGATAATAATAATTGATATTTAGATTTTTTATAAATTTTATAAAATATTATAAGTCTATTCATTAATTCATTGAAATAAAATTATTTTTGACTCGTCAGTATTAAAAATATTTTATATCAAGTCATTGAAAAGATAAGGCTGGTCACGTTTAGTTTAGCACATTTAACATGGACCAAGAAACTATAGATTTTACAATTCGAGATCCATTATCCTATATTGTTTTAGAGGTTGAAAGACAATTTTTATATGTTCACAAGGAGATTTTAGCCATATGGTCTCCTGTTTTCAAGTCAATGTTTATGGGACATTTCAAAGAAAAAAATGACGACGTGGTTTGTTTACCACATAAAAAATTAGATGAGTTTGTAGAATTGTTGCATTGTATGTACCCTCCCATCAAACAAGTCAATGGTTTAAATTTAAAATTTGTTATTTATTCTAAAATATTTCTGTGAAATATCAATTTCAATTTTTTTTAATTTTTATTAAAATTTAATCTTAATGTATATTAATTTTTAACATATCATTATCAATTTTTGATGTTTGGTGATAAACAACACACATTTAGACGACATTTTCCCCAAGATCGGGGTTGTTTTTTGGCTACCTATGATGAAACTGAAATACCCATCGACGCCATTCACATCTGTCAATCGCCTCAGTGTAACGCATCCCCGCTTTCACTCTGTCTTTCTCCACCTGCTCTCTCCATCCCAATCGCTGAGACCCCTTCCTATCACTTCTTCAACCTCGAACTCCAACGCTCGCCTAATCCCGACCCTTTCATCCCTTTTCAACAAATGTCCATACCACCGCAATCTCGATCTCCTTATCAATGTCACAATGTCCTCATTCAGTCCCATCATCGACATCAGCTCTGTACTACTCCTCCTAACCTTCACTTTAACCCCACACATCATCTTCACCATAGCTCTTTCCGCCCTCTGCAGTACACTTTCCTCCTCTCTCCTTAACACCCAAGTTTCACCACCATATACCATCGCTGCTTTCACACATGCTTTATATACCCTCCCTTTCATTTTCACTGACCATTTCTTTCCACACAATACCCCACCCAGTTCTCTAAATTTCATCCATTCAACACGAACTCTAGCCGTAACAGCGTTCAAACATCCTCCATCCGTGTTCAGCTTAACCCCTAAATAAACAAAGCTTTCCACTTTTTCAATACCACCACTCAACCCTGTCCTTGCGTCCGTCCTATTAATCACACCATGAATACATTTTTTACATTTGAACGTGCCTTCCACCTTTTTTAGTGCCCCCCTCACACCACTACATCTCTTATGCATCCACTTCTGACATCCTATACACAATACCGAGTTAGCCTTCACTCTCCTGTCACATACCCCACAGGGGTCTATTTTACTTATCACTCGCTCCCCACCCTCCCCACTCACCATTACCTTCGTCTTACCAATATTAACTTTTAACCATTTCTTTTCGATAACACTTTTCCATCTGTCAAATTTTAACTGCAATTAATCCATGCTATCAGCCATCAAGACTAAATTATCTGCATACAAAATCTCAAATAACAACCCCTCAATTATGTTTCCACACACAATATCCATCACAATTTAAAACAAAAACGGTGATAACACTGATCCTTGATGCACTCCTACCTTAACATTAAAAGCGTCCGACACCCCCCTTCCGACCCTCACCTTTGTCTTCGCCCCATCATACAACTGCATCGCAGCTTTAACAAGTCTCTCATTCACTCCTTTCTTCCTCAACGCCCATTCAATGACCTTCCTCAGTACTCGATCAAAAGCCTTTTCTAGATCCACAAAACACATGTACAATCTTCGTTTCTTCTTTCTATAATTCTCCTGCAACATTCTCACTATGAACAACGCATCCACCGTTCCCCTACCAGGCATAAACCCACACTGCATTTCATTAACTGTCACCATATTTCTCAATCTCCTCTCAAGCACCCTCTCCACTACCTTCATTTCATGTTCAAGCAACTTCACACCCCTATATGACCCACAATCTCTCACATCTTTTTTGCCCTTATACAACGGCACCAACACACTGTGTCGCCAATCCTCAGGTATACATCAAACATACTGTTAGCAATTCTCATCATAACTTCAATTCCTATCACCCCACTCGTTTTTATATGTTCCGCCGCCACTTTCGAAACCCCTGTCGCTTTACCTAGTTTCATTTCTCTAACTGCTTTTTCTACTTCCTCCATCGTCACTTTTTCTATGGGTCCGTGTGTGACCGCGGATTCCACATCTCCATCTCACTCATTCTCTTCATTTATCAACTTTTCTATATGGGCTTTCCACACCTGTTTGGTGATAACCATTTTATTTTACACTACTCCTGACTTTTAAATGTCTAAATGTAATTTTTAATTCACAATAAACAACTTTTTGATTTTTTTTCATAAATTTTAACTTTTACTATCTCTTGAGATAAAAATTGAGCTCTAGATTAAAAAATATTTTATTTCAGCTTTAAAAACTTTGAAAAAAAGGTAAATTTGTTTTTGCTAACATATTGTTATCATTTGTTTAATAGAATCTAATGTATATCAGTTACTGCCTCTTGTGGAAGAATACCAAATCATGGAAGTAAAAAAAAATGTGAAGAATTTTTGCTGACTAAAATGGGTAATATGGAGCTTCGAGTTACAGCTCAACAATATAGACTTACGCAACTTCTTAATAAATGTATTGATCATGTCAGTTGGCATGTTTTTTTTTTTATATTTTTTCATTAATTTTAAATGAAATTTCAAACTTCTAAACAATTTTTACAATTCTTTAATCTTAAGTATATGTATACTTAATTTTATTTATTTATATTTATATTTTATTTATTTTTACTAAGGTCAAATCAAAGAGCTTTTCAGAACTTCAAAAAGATCCACATTTCAAATATCTGGAACAAGAAAATTTGATTAACATTTTGCAACTTCGCGTTTTAAATCTTGAAGGTTTAGTTGAGCAAGATAGAAAAGCTTACAGTGAACGAGATAGTAAAATGTTTGGAGTGATTAACGAATTAGCATCAGGCTATGGACATTTTTGCACTGAATGTAAATCTAGAAAGGTAATTTTTCAAATTTCCAATGATTGAAGAAATTGCACTTTTACTTTTGATAAATATAACTTAAAACTAATGCCAGGGTGTCACACTTGTTTGCAGCTGCAGATCTAGACATTGACTAGGGAGTAAAAAATTTTTTAATTTGACGAAGGGGACCAAAAACTAAAAAAATTTACTTTGGTCACTCGTTTTATCGTTTAATTTATGTAAGTTGGGTGCCTAAGTGTTATAACTCAGGCGCGTTACACGCTCACTACAGTAAAGTGTTTTGCAAGTTGAGTACATGATAATAAACATTTTTAAAAGAATGATATATATATATATAAAATTATTATTGTTCATGTTTATTAAAATAAATAATTGCAGAAAGCTTTTTCGATATAAAATATATCATCGTCAGTGCAAAATATTTTAATAACGAAAATTACCGTTTATAAACAAATGACGTCATACCGTATAACTTAATTTTAAGCGCGAAACATTTTTGAAAATACTATTATTAATTATTATATACTATATATTTAACATATTGATAAAATTAACTTAAAATTATTTACATAGATATATATTACAATTAAACAAAATAAATTAAAATTAAAATTTTAAAATTGCTGAAAAAACGACCATAAAGTAAATCAACAAATAAAAAACAAAAATCAGCCATATCATCATACTTCAATATTCATGTTTCCAAGTTTATATTATTATCATTGTTATAGTTATTATTATTATTATTACTATTGTTGTTGTAGTTGTTGTTGTTGCTGTTGTTATTGTTGTTATTATCATTATTATTACTATTGTTGTTGTTATTGTTGCTGTTGTTGTTGTTATTGTTGTTGCTGTTGTTATTGTTGTTGTTGTTATTGACAATGATGATGTTGTTGTTAACATTAGTATTGGTGTTGTTGCTGCAATTATTAACATTATTGTTGGTGTTGTGGTCATGGTCGTTGGCATCTCTAACATGGTTAACATTGTTGTTGGTAGTAACATGGTTGTTGTTGTTGCCCTGCGTCAGACATCTTTGGAGGGATCCAGACGAGGCCGTAGCCAGTTAGCCACGGCCACCGGATTACGCCAGAGATCTATTATCGTGAAATGAGTTGGGTTCTTTGGGCAGCTGAAGAGATGGGGAACATCATCAGGAAGTAACTGGTATATTGGACAGATGTTGCTGACCCCACTGTCTATTTTCGATCTGTAGCTGTTGAGGGAGATGCAGTGACCAGAGCGGAGCTGGGCCAGTTTTCTTCTCAACGCCCTGGGCAAACTCTCCTCTGCCTTGTCTATTTTGGGTGTTGGAGGTGGCCATCCGTTGAGCAGCACAGCGGCATGATATGTCTCCGAGGCGAGTTTTGCAGCACTGCAATGCAAGGCAGATGAAGCTGCCTTTAACGCTCTGCTGTCGGTATCTGTGGGCAGAACGGTTTGCACTGTCTGTACATATTTGCTGAATAATGTGTGTTTTATATTTCTGTCGGGTCGTGGTTCTCTTATGATGTGGTGGCAAGGGTGACTGGTATTATGGCATTGTAAAAGGAATTGAGATGATAGTAGGTCAGTATGCTGCTTTACTGATAGCATCTGGCATTCAGAGTGGAGATGTTGTTCCGATACTATTCCGTGACATCCGGTGATTACCCGTAAAGCAGCGTTTTGTGAGCGTTGTAAGTCTGTGGTAGCTTGTGTCGGAAGTCAGTGGAAACCAGGCCGGGCAGGCATACTCAATAACTGATCGGCCAATCGCCTTGTATGTTTGCATTAATGTTTCCTTGTCTTCGCCATAGGTGGTTCCACTGAGAGCTTTTAAAATTGAGTTTCGCTTAGAGGCCTTAGAAGCTGACATCTTGTGATGCTGCGAGAAGGAGAGCATCGTGTCAAAGGTAAAGCCTAGAATTTTTGGGTTATGCTCTAGAGGAAGAGTTTGGTTATTGATTTTGACTTGCGGGTGATAATGGTATTGAGATGTGTAAGAGGTAAAGAGTGTTATTGTGGATTTGGATGTTGAGATCTCCAAATTACGGTTGTGGAAAAAGTCATATAACTCCGTCTGATAACTGTTAAGCCGCCGGGTCAAAACAGCTGCATCTGGACCTGTAGAGTAGATAGAGAAGTCATCCGCATATGAGATGATTTTGATGTCCGGGGGTGGTGCAGGTGTTTTTGAGACATAAAAGTTGAAAAGTGAGGGGGACAACACTGAGCCTTGAAGCACTTCTGTGTGGATGATTCGTTATTTGGAGTGCTGTTGTCGAAATGTGGTTGATGCGGTACGTCCGTGCAGGTAGTTTGACATCCAGCGTATAACAGATCTTGGGAGTGTTGTGGTTAAAAGATCCGAGAGCAGAATACGGTGGCTGACCGTGTCGAAGGCCTTAGAGAGGTCTAGGGCGCCAAGAACGGTGCGATGAGCTGGTCTTTTGTGATTAAGGCCATTTGCGATATCGTTTGTTATCGTGGTGAGAGCAGAGGTTGTTGAGTAGTTTGGACGGAAACCGTGTTGATGATCCGCCAAAGTTAGATGCTTTGATAGGATTGGGAGAAGGCATTTTTCAAGGATCTTGACGACTGGGCAGAGTAACGATATTGGCCTGTATGATTTTGAGTCGCTATCTGGTTTTCCAGGTTTTAACAGAGGGATGATTTTCGCTTTTTCATAGATGTCGGGAATTTTACATGTATTCAGGGAGCTATTGAAGATGTTGGTGAGGAAGGAAATACCTAGAGGACCTAAATGTTTGAGATGTATGATGGTGAGGTTGTCGGGGCCGGAGGCTTTCGAGGGCTTGGATTGTTTGATGGCCGTTGATACTTGATCTGGGGTAAAGATTTGATGGTCGTCAAGAGGGAGGTTCTTGATGGTCCTGGTTGTGAATCTATTTAATTTGTCGATGTGTGTTTTGAATGAGGTAAAGGTTTTATTGAATAGGTTGGCCATCTGTTTATTATCTGTTATTTGTTTGTTATTGAAAGTGATGGCATTATTTGGGTATTGTTTAGGCTTACCGTTGAGAGCCTTGATGGTGGACCATAAGCGGTTTGTGTTGGTGGATTTATTGAATGTGCTCAGGTATTCCTTCCAGCGGGTGAGCTTTAGATTATTGATTTTTTGTTGAATGACAGTTGAGAGAGAGTTGATGTTGTCTGAAGTAGGGTCCAAGGATCTGAGACTGTCTCGTTGAACCATGAGGTCCGTGATTTCTCTGGACAGCCCTGGTCGTGAGAGAATTCTCCTTCCTGAAAGAATGTTGCGAGCGCTGGCGAACGACAAGATGTGACGAAACAATTTCTCAGCTGCCGAAGGGTCATTGGGAGATACAGATTTTGCGAAGGCAGTTTTGGTCTCTACAGTGTATCTGGCCTAGTTGGCCTTATTGAAATTCACGATTGTCATTACCTTAATACATACCTCCTCAATCGGTCTGCCCGTCACACTTCACAGCCTCTGTCTCCGACCTTCTATCCAATCCGAATACTATTTTAATGGGTGACCTGAATGCTCACGACTCCAACATTCAGGACGCGCGAGGTGAAGCACTGGCAGTCGAGATCGATGACTCTGATTGCGGTTCGTTAAATCTTGATTCTCCGACCCGTCTCCCCAACAACAGCCAGCCAACTTCTCCTGATGTCTCGATAGCATCAGATTCCCTGATATCTTCTATGGACTGGTCCGTACTTACCACCTTGTCTTCTGACCATCTCCCTATTCACATTACTTTGCACGCTGATCTGGAACCCACGAAAACTACAAAAACAACAATCGTAGTAACATGGTTGTTGGTGGTGGTAACGTAGTTGTTATTGGTGGTGAAAGAATTATTAATTAGTTTAGATAACTGCTTGTGAGTCGGAAGTACTGTTATACTTTGTAGCTGAACATTTAATTTTGGATTTTTTATTTTTATTAATATGGCTTCGGCTATCTTTAAGGTGAAATAATCGGAGTTTTTGTAAAGAACATTTGTGTTATTGTCAAGAATTGAACGTGTTAATATTGTATTATGTGTTGTTTCTATAATGTTATATGTGTTGTTGAGCTGTAACTAGAAGCTCCATATTACCCATTTTAGTCAGCAAAAATTCTTCACATTTTTTTTTTACTACCATGATTTGGTATTCTTCCACAAGGGGTAGTAACTGATATATATTAGAATCTATTAAACAAATGATAACAATATGTTAGCAAAAACAAATTTACCTTTTTTACAAATTTACCACACATGATAATCAAAAATAACTGTCAACCCAACAAAAATTCCATCATGAAAAATAGTCATCTTATATATGAATTTTCCTGTCCCATTGGTAACTATGTGCACCAAACTTCTTCATATATAGGAATGACCACCACTCAACTT
>NW_008705338.1:99935-104717 GCF_000326865.2 Helobdella robusta | reverse complement strand
ACCACAACACCAACAATAATGTTAATAATTGCAGCAACAACACCAATACTAATGTTAACAACAACAACATCATCATTGTCAATAACAACAATAACAACAGCAACAACAACTACAACAACAATAGTAATAATAATAATAATAACTATAACAATGATAATAATATAAACTTGGAAACATGAATATTGTAGTATGATGATATGGCTGATTTTTGTTTTTTATTTGTTGATTTACTTTATGGTCGTTTTTTCAGCAATTTTAAAATTTTAATTTTAATTTATTTTGTTTAATTGTAATATATATCTATGTAAATAATTTTAAGTTAATTTTATCAATATGTTAAATATATAGTATATAATAATTAATAATAGTATTTTCAAAAATGTTTCGCGCTTAAAATTAAGTTATACGATATGACGTCATTTGTTTATAAACGGTAATTTTCGTTATTATTTAAAATATTTTGCACTGACGATGATATATTTTATATCGAAAAAGCTTTCTGCAATTATTTATTTTAATAAACATGAACAATAATAATTTTAGTTTTTTACTTAATAAATTAAATATCTATAATAAAATTTTAATTAGAAAACTTGAAAAATTAATGTATAAATATAATAATTGTATTAACGCGGTTGATTTTCTTAAAAACTGTATTGAATATGGTCTAAATCCTAATATATATATATATATATTATATATATATATATATCATTATGAACGTTTGTAGGCGCTCAAACCTGGGAGGCAGAGCCGCCCAGGGTTCGTTCCAGGTTTCGCTGACAAAAACCCCGGGTTAACCTTGTTGCATGATCATGGTCATTTAACCGTCTTTTTCATTCTTTTCTATTCTTGGCTAGTTTTGGTTTCAGGCCCAGTGAATTTATGTCTTTTGACAAAACTTCTTTCCAGGTGAGCTTGGGTCCGCCACTTTTCCTTAAACCGCCGATTATAATAGTTCTACATTTTTTACCCGGTATTAGTTAGTCGTTTGTAAAGTGAACCTGAGTGGCAAGCTTGCAAAGAAGAAGGAGGTATTCGTAAGTAAGTGTAGAGTTTGGAAATTGAAGGAGGAGGAGCCACGTCGTGTCTTTCAGGAAAAGATTCAAGAAAAAGCAGATTTGAGAAGCGATAGATATGTGGAAAGCATGTGGAATTAATTTAAGAATAGCTGGTAGTAGCTGATGATGTTTGCTGTAGAACTAAGGACCAGCCGAGACACAGAGAATCATGGTGGTGGAGCGAGGAGGTTGGGAAGATTATAGAGGCAAAGAGAAAGTTGTATAGGATATGGAAGAAGACCAAGAAGGAGGAGGACAGGATCTTGTATTGCTCAGTTAAGCGAGGGGCAAAAAGACCAGTTTACATGGCTCAGTCGGAGGAGCAAAAGGTGTTTTGTGAAATGGTAGATTATTCAGAGAAAAAAGGAACAGTGAACAGAGTAATAAAACAAATCATTAGAAAGAATAGAAATGTTTTGGTGTAAGCTGTGTCAAATGGTCGGATGGTAAACTACTCACGGCTAAAGATAATGTGAAAGAGAGGTGGAAAGTTTATTTTGAAAAGCTGTTAAATGAAGAGTTTGAATGGGATAAGGATGGTTTGCCTATGGTGAATATGGTGAGTGGTCCTCTAGAGGTTATAACCTACAGTGATGTGAAGTTTGCTATTTCCAAGGCCATGTCAGGAAAGGCTGCTTGTTCATCAGTTCTGGTAGTGGAGATGCTAAGAGCTTCAGGGAATGTAGGTGTCCAGTGGGCAACAGATCTTTGTAACGCAATAGTTCGCGAAGGCAAAGTTCCTAATGTTTGGAAGAAAAGCTAGATTGTGACTGTCTATAAAAGGAAAGGGAATGCTCTAAAATGTGGATCGTATTGAGGCATTAAGCTACTTACTTGATCATGTAATGAAAATCCTAGAAAGAGTGATTGAGAAAAAAGTAAGGAGTAAAGTGTTTATAAATGACATGCAGTTTGGTTTCAGACCAGGGAAAGGTACTACAGACCCAATTTTTAAAGTTCGGCAAATACAAGAAAGGCATTTTGAAAGAAGAGGGACTTGTGTATGGCTTTTGTAGATTTTTTGTTTGCGAGTCTGGGAGTTGAGGAATGGCTTGTGAATATTATTAGAGCTATGTACGAGGACGTGACAACAGCAGTCAGGATGATGGATGGGGAGAGTGATAGTTTTGAAGTGAAAGTCGGTGTACATCATGGTTCGGTGCTCAGCCCTCTGCTGTTTATTATTGTTTTGGAGGCTCTTTCGAAGGATTTCCGCGTGGGCTTGCCATGGGAGCTGCTCTATGCGGATGATTTTTGTCTGATTCCAGATTCTGGGAAAGAGTTGGTGGAGAAAATTAGGTGTTGGAAAGATACAATGAAAACAAAAGGGCTAAGAGTTAACATGAATAAATCCAAAGTTATGTGTTATCCAAAGTCGCCACCCAATCTACATATCAGGAAAAGACTTTCATCACAAGACATATAAACACTCAATAAAACTTTATCATTCACACAACTAGTTTTTTTTTAAATAAAACTTTATCATTCACACAACTAGTTTTTATTTATCAATCACCTCACCAACTCACTAAGTCTTCATCTAGTCTATTAATTTGCGTTTTTATGCCATTACTTCATTTTATTATCAATTTATTTTTTTTTCTTTTCATTTATTTTACTATTATTATTTATTTTATTCTATTTTATCTTATTTTTCTTGTTTAAACATTTTTCTTTCTCCGTTTTTTTTTTATCTATATACTTACTCATTCGTTTAATTTTGTACTACTGCCTTGCATGTTGTAACAGTTTCTGCGTCTGTCAGATCCTGATTTTTAAAGAATAATATAAAAAATGTAAGGACTGGACAAGTAGAGAATACTGTAAGTGGCCGTGTGCAGTGTGCAAGACGGGTGTTGGAGCAAACTCAATAATCTGTAGTGTTTGTAAGAAATGGGTGCATAAAAGATGCAGTGGACTGACCGGCAGTCTAGAAGTGGCTGCTTTCAGGTGTAAAAAGATATGTTTCTTAATAATAATAAAATAGAATAAGAAAAAAGATATGTTTCTTAATAATAATAATAATGTTGATGGAAGGGAACAAAAGGAAATAAGAAAAGAGATAGAAGTAGATTGTGAAGGGAAGGTGGAATGTGTGAAGTTTTGTTATCTGGGAGATATGATAAGAAAGGGAATACAAAAGAAAATAAGAAAATAGATAGAAGTAGATTGTGAAGGGAAGGTGGAATGTGTGGAGAAGTTTTGTTATCTGGGAGATATGATAGGATCTGGGGTGGAGCTGAGGAGGCATCGAGAGCAAGAGTGCGGTGTGCTTGGGCTAAGTATCGAGAACTAGTTCCGATTCTGACAGCAAGAGGTGCTTCTTTAAAGGTAGAAGTAAAAATATACAGTAAGTATGTTCAACGTGTGATGATGTACGGCAATGAGACATGAGCTATGAAAGTAATCCTATATTCATTACCTCATTACTTAGACCATTTCTCAAGGATACTCCCATTATTCTTCTCAGCATCTGGATTTTTATTTTCTCCAGCCTTCTTAAGTTTTCAGCCTTCATAGCCAAAGTTTCGCACCCATTCAACAGGCGACATTTTACGCATGCTTTGTATACCTTACCCTTCAGGAGAATGGTATACCCCTAAAACACAGTACTGAAATCATTTCTTTGAATTTTTTCCATCCTACTTTTATTCTCTTCTCTTCTGCGCTCTATCCGATCCATCCTCCACCCCAAAAGTACCCCACTCTTATATATATATATATATATATACAACAACAAACAACAACACACGTTTAGACGACATTTTCCCCGAGATCAGGGGTTGCCGTTTGGCTACCTATGATGAAACCGAAATACCCCTCCCATCTGTCACTCGTATCACGCTACTCCGCTTTCACTTTGTCCTTCTCCACCTGCTCTCTCCATCCCAGTCGCGGACGACCTCTTCCTATCACTCCTTCAACCTCGAACTTCAACGCTCGCCTAATCCCGACCCTTTCATCCCTTCTCAACACATGTCCATACCACCGCAATCTCGATCTCCCTATCAATGTCACAATGTCCACTTTTCCATTTGTCAAATTTTAACTGCAATTCTTCCATGCTATCAGCCATCAAGACTAAATCATCTGCATACAAAATCTCAAATAACAACCCCTCCATTATGTTTCCACACACAACATCAATCACAATTGCAAACAAAAACGGTGATAACACTGATCCTTGATGCACTCCTACCTTAACACTAAAAGCGTCCGACATCTCCCTTCCGACCCTCACCTTTGTCTTCGCCTCTTCATACAGCTGCATCACAGCTTTAACAAGTCTCTCATTCACTCCTTTCTTCCTCAGCGCCCATTCAATGACCTTCCTCGGTACTCGATCAAAAGCCTTTTCTAGATCCACAAAACACATGTACAATCTTCGTTTCTTCTTTCTATAATTCTCCTGCAACATTCTCACTATGAACAACGCATCCACCGTTCCCCTACCAGGCATAAACCCACACTGCATTTCATTAACTGTCACCATATTTCTCAACCTTCTCTCAAGCACCCTCTCCACTACCTTCATTCCATGCTCTAGCAATTTCACACTCCTATATGACCCACAATCTCTCACATCTCCTTTGCCCTTATACAACGGCACCAACACACTATGTCGCCAATCCTCAGGTATACCTTCATCATCCAACATACTGTTAGCAATTCTCATCATAACTTCAATTCCTATCACCCCACTCGCCTTTATATGTTCCGC
>NW_008705338.1:95311-99885 GCF_000326865.2 Helobdella robusta | reverse complement strand
ATCTCCTTCTTGACCTCCAAACCTTTCTTATATCTTCATCCCACCACCACGTCTCTCCATGCCTACATTTTCCTTTCGTCCATCCACATACTTTATCTGCCGTAGTCAACACTCAGTCCCTATATCTCTCCCAAACATCTCCATCCTTACCACTCTCCTAACTTTCAGCCACTTTCACTTCAAATGCCTTCCTCACCTCTGCATCCTGTAACTTCCATGTCTTTCTCTTTGCCACAAACTTATCCTTCTTCCTCCTCCCCATTTCTTTTGATGCTACATCCATCACAACCATACTATGCTGCAACATACCAGGTACCGCCTATATATATATATATATATATATATATAGGTATATGTATATAAGGTATAGGTATATAAGGTATAGGCATTTAAGCCATTAAGGTAGAGAAAGTCACATCGTTTCAATATCTAGGGGATGTTCTGGATTGTACTAGAACAGCTGAAGCTGCCGTTCGAGCACGCATACGTGCAGCCTGGAATAAATGGCATCTCCGTCTGCGGTGGTTTGGTCATGTCAAACGAAGTGGAAACAGTGCTATAACTTTTCTTGCAGATGTTGAAGTACCTGGCACACGTCCCAAAGGCCGTCCAAAGAAGTCCTGGTCGCAAACAATCGAGCAAGACATGAAAGCTCTAAATTTAAATGAAATGGATACAACTGACCGTCTAATTTGGCGCAAAAAGTTGATGGCAAAGAAAACAACGTCCTACTTCGGGGAACCGGGTCTCTAGACGCAAAACGAAGATTGATTGATTGATATATATATATATATTAGGGTGTCCCAAAAATATGAAGTTTTAAAATATTGATGTCTCACCCCATTAAATATGTCTGTATGGTAACAGTAATTAACCTGCCAAATTTTAGCCCATTTGGACAATGTTTAGAGGTCCCCCAAGGGGTCGAAAGTTTCCAATTTTGGTGTTTGATCGTTCGCTACCAACTTTTGATACAGTGTTATATGATATGATTATAAATGTTTTATGATTTGTTTATACAAATGAAACAAAATATATAATTGTGAAAAAATATATAAATCTGCAATGCCTTTTAATTTTTAATTTCAAAAATTAGGTCAAAAATGATTGAAAAACAAGATTTTATTGAATTTCAGTTCGCTTGAATATTAATTAATGCAAATAATTCAAATTTTTGCTAGCAGTTCACGATTATATTCTGCAAAGTTTTTCCTATGCTGTTCAACTACTTGAAGCAAAAATTGTTTCTGCTCTGCGTCTTTGGTGATTGTTTCATTGAAATGTTGTACCAACGCTACTCCACGTTCTGCAGAGTCATTGATGAAAACCAGATTCCTTACAAACATTGCTGCAACTTGGAAAGAGGAGTATCTGACCAGTTTTCAACAAGTACATCAAGAAAACTGGCATCAATATTGGATGTTTCAAAAAATGTTTTAAACGCACGCAAATTGTCAAAACTTTGTGGTAGTGTTTTCATCAGATGTGGGCCTCGGTCTGCTTGTATTGTGCGGACAAGATCAGTCTTTTCTTTGTTAGACAGGAGAGATGA
Source organism: Helobdella robusta (assembly GCF_000326865.2). Taxonomy (NCBI): domain Eukaryota; kingdom Metazoa; phylum Annelida; class Clitellata; order Rhynchobdellida; family Glossiphoniidae; genus Helobdella; species Helobdella robusta. The sequence continues at coordinate 98,333 of NW_008705338.1, read as the reverse complement.
AAAAAGAGCAAGAGTTGCCAATTCTGGACTCATGTACCAAGAATGACGCAGCATCATTTTTAATCCAGTCAAACCAAGAACTGCATCGTCTTAGTCATGCAAACGCTGTATCGACAAAATATCATTCACAGGTGCATCAGCAGTGAGCCAGCATGAAAACCATGACTGAAGATAAACCGATTCAAACGTTGAATACGTTGTTATTCTCGAGCTGTTAAGTTAAAAATGGTTGTATTTACGGTGAATAATAGTTCAATTTTTAATGCGTAGATGGCTTTTGCCACCAATCGTGCCGTGTACAGTGCACCAGGTTTGCGAATGGCTACATAAACCTGCAGTCAAGCTATTTGTGCAGCAAGAAGTAGAAATTCTAAATAGTCATCTCGTGTATGTCTGACCACAAGTTGACATTTGATGAATGCTTTAATTGCATCTGAAACAATTATCAATGGGATTGATCTGGCTTCTAGTGTGTGATTCATTTCTGTCCATTTTTAACGAAACATTTTGAAGAATAAAATTTCTGGTCCAGCGGATGGTCCAAGACAAACACTATATACATCGGCAAGCAGCACTTCAAACTTATGATGACGGCAAGCTATCCATAATAAATTACGTCCCATGGCTTTTTCTAGAAGAGTGCAAGCTCCATTGAGTTTTCCAGTATTGGAAGCTGTCGTGTCAAAGCACATGCCAATAACCATTGATTCACACTTTCAAGATTTTATATGTTCATGAACTGCATCAGCAGCTGCTCGTCCTAATCCAGATGCTAACTTTGGAACTCCAAGAAGTTTTGTAGTGCCATCAACAAGTGATGAGAGCAGGACAGGTAACCAATCTACGTTGACCACACCAGTAACATAGCGAGTTGACTGGTTAAAAATATACATTTTTTGCATTCTCTAATAAAGATTATCATTCTACAGGTAATTGTTAATAATATTTTAAACTCTAATTAATGTCAGCATTGAGAGTATTAAACTAGTTTGCATTTCTAGCTTTATTTCACTCATTTTGTGCATATTGTTTAAGATTATTGATATGGATTTTGAATTAACTCGATAGTAAAATTTTAAAAGCCCTTGGGGGACCTCTCAAACTTGTTCAAATGAACTGTAACTTCACCAATTTAATTATTGTACCCAAGAGACACTTTTCAGAGGGTGAGACAACAACTATTTAAAAAAAAAATTTCCGTGCATTTTTGGGACACCCTAATATATATATATATATATATATATATATATATATATATATATATATATATATATTGGTAGTAGACCATAATTTTTACAACATTCTATAAATTCTACCAAATGTTTGGCGTTAACATGTTCGTTTTTTCGATTTTTCTCACTAAAGTTTTTTGGTGAACGTTTAGTTTATTAAAATTCAAAATAAACTTATTTTCCGAATTCATGCTGCATATATGCATTTATAAATTCTTTCCGGCATAAGTTTAGTTCATTCTTGACACTGCAATCAATATCACAGTGATCCCATTGATTCAACAATTCAGTTAGTTGATTGGACAAGTCTTGAACTACCTTCCTTTTAACTTCTAATTCTCGAGACAGATGGAGCAGTCGCTGCTCGCGGTCTTGTTCGATTGTTAGATTACGTCAGTTGGTCGCAGAACTTCGAGTAAATGTTGGTAGTAGCTCATAATTTTAACAATATTTTATAAATTCTACCGAATGTTTGGCGTTAGCATGTTTGTAGTTCGTTTTTTTCGATTTTTCTCACTAAAGTTTTTTGGTAAACTTTTAGTTTATTAAAATTCAAAATAAACTTATTTTTCGAATTCATACTGCATATATGCATTTATAAATTCTTTCCGGCATAAGTTTAGTTCAGTCTTGACACTGCAATCAACATCACAGTGATCCCATTGATTCAACAATTCAGTTAGTTGATTGGACAAGTCTTGAACTACCTTCCTTTAAACTTTTAATTCTCGAGAGAGATGGAGCAGTCGCTGCTCGCGATCTTGTTCGATTGTTAGATTACGTCAGAATTTCTAATTTACTTAAAGAATTTTCTTCAATATTTTATCCAATCATACTCAAATTAGTTAATTTATCTCTTTTCACCTCCTAATTTCCTACTTTTTATAAGAATTCTATTGTTATTCCTATTCTTAAAAACTCATCCTTAGATCCTACCTCTTTATCTAATTATAGACCTGTAACTAATATTACTTTCATCTCTAAAATAATAGAAAAAGTAGTTTTTAATCAACTGTCATCCTATTTAAACTTTAACTCCTTGCTACCTGTATCTCAATCTGGTTTCAGACCTGCTCACAGTACTGAAACTTCTTTACTCAAAATACACAATGATATCCTTCTCTCTAATGACAATAGTAATCTTACTCTTCTTCTTGCTCTTGACTTTTTCTCGGCTTTTGATACTGTTGACCACACTATTCTCTTCACTAAATTTCCGTGCATTTCTGGGACACCCTAATATATATATAATATTTGGAACGAGGTTTTTGGATAAGCAGGTTTTATTAAAAATAATTCCACATTTTGTTGTTATTACTTTTTGAATAATAATTCAACACGTCGTAGATTGGTAGATTCAACTTTATTTAAAACAACGCTTTTGCTGACGGCCGTTTCGGTTAGTGCCATCGTCAGAGCCTGAGTCAAATAGTTAGAAATATTAAAACATATAAAATCACGAGAAAATTACTTTTAAGCATGCAGGAATATATGAGTGAATGCAATTACCTTGGTAAAACCAACATATTTTAAACAATTAAATAAAATTAAGTAAATAGTATAGAATTAGTGAAATAAAATGAAATAAAATCGTATTGAAAAATTTTGAAAGTGTGGTTGGTGGCGTAGTGCAGTTATTATATTAATTATGGAAAGTTTGATTTTAATATTTATGGAAAGTTAAGTTTGATTGTATATAAATACATTATTAAGATAATTATTAAGATGATAGGCTTAAAATGTTAGAATTATATAATAGATAATTATAATGATAATAGACGGTCATAAAA
>NW_008705338.1:34854-94475 GCF_000326865.2 Helobdella robusta | reverse complement strand
CCAACAACATCATCAACATCAACAATAACAACAACAACAGTGCCAACACTGTAGATACCAATGCTACAACCCACAGTGCAAATATCAGTTGCAATTGGAACATCATCAATAGTGACAACCCTAACAACAACATCAACAACACCAACAACAACAACATCAACAACAACAACAACAACAGTGCCAACACTGTAGATACCAACGCCACAACCCACAGCGCAAATATCACTTGCAAATGGAACATCATCACAAGAAGCAAGAAGAACCACAGCGATGATAATAATAATAATAACCTTAACAATAATAATAATAATAATGTTTTTAATTATTGTAAAAATAATATTAATAATATGTAGTTATTTAAATAAATTAATTTGCGCTTCTCGGCTGAGCGTTGATATTTACCTTAACAGCCATAATATAAACAATCTTGCCGTTAAAATTTTAAAAATCGCGTTTTATATTATTTATAGTTATTAAATTTATTTTATTGGTTTTCTGTTTTAATTAAATAATTTATATAAATTAATAATTACTTGTTCCTTCTTATCAAATATCTTACATACCTTATATATAATGCACTGAAGATGAGTTATCTATAACTCGAAATAGCTATTTGCAAATTTATTTAATAAAAATTTTTAAAAAACAATAAAATGTCTAATTTCTCTGAAATTAATAAATTAAATAAAAATATAAAAAAGTTGAACAATGTTGAAGGTAGTGTTGAATTTTTGAAATATATATATATATATATATATATATATATATATATTTAGGAACGAGATTTTCATTAATACATATTTTGTTAAATTTATTTGCCCATTTTGCATTTATCAACTTTTTTATTATGAACTCAACACAGCGTAGTTTTTGACATTCATATTTATTGTGAAATTGTGACATATTAGAAGCTGACAACGTTGTTTCGGCTAAATAGCCATCATCATTGTATACAATCATCTAACACTACCACAGCTAGATTTTCCTCCTAACTTACTCATCGAATTACTTAAGTCGTGTACCGTTGAAAGCTCTTTTCTTGCTCCGGATGGTTTGTTGTATCAGCAGATAGATGGTGTCGCAATGGGCTCTCCGTTAGGCCCTTTGTTTGCTAAATTCTATATGGCTGAACTCGAGGCCAAAATATTCGCTGATTCAACTAATAAACCACTAATATATGCTCGATACGTGGACGACATCTTCATCATTTCCTCAACCGTTACTGATATATATAATCTACAAAACATTTTACAAAATAATTCGCACCTGAAATTCACAATAGAGTTTAGCATTGAAAAAAGACTTTCCTTCCTCGACTGTTTGATAGAACAAAAGGACGAGCAACTAACTACTATGGTATATGTTAAACCTTCCAATTCTGGCCAAGTTTTTAACTATAAATCTGATTGTCCAGACCGATATAAAAATAACGTAGTTTACAATTTCATCCACCGTGCATACAAAATTTCATCAGATAATAATATATTCCATACAGAATTACTTCGCATCAAACAATTCCTTATTAACAACAACTACTCCAATAAAATAGTCGACGATACAATCAAGAAATAGTTACATAAAATCAATAATATAACCAATACAACTCTTCCAACAATAGCAACTAAAACAAAGATTCCGTTATATTACATGAACCAGATGCACGACAACTACAAAGTGGATGAGACCCAACTTAAACGAATCGTTAAATCCAACATCTCCGTCTGCGACAATAACAATCAATTAAAACTCATCATATATTACAATACTAGTCGTACATCAAACCTCGTTATAAGGAATAGTCACAATCAACCAACACCTACGCTAGAGAGGACAAATGTTGTGTACCGGTTTATGTGCCCTATGCCACACAGTGTTGTGGAGAGTTATATCGGTCACACACGTACTACTCTCTCTCGTAGACTTACAATGCATATACAGGATGGTGCAATAAAGAACCATATGGTTTTTTTTTTTTAATCCAAATTTTATTTGACAGAAAAAATAAGTCAGGAGATCAAAAAAGTAACAAACTACTTGTGCAGACCATCTTAACTAATTAAAGTTCGTGTGCAATGTACAAAACACAAAGTAGACAAGTCGTTAAATAGAATTAAACATAATAAAAATATACATATACATACACACACATACACACACACACACACACACATACATATATATAATAACATCTTAAACACCGACGGACATGGACATAACTTCGCTCTTAGCATAATGCTTAAAGTGTTCAATTGTAAGTTGCAATTGGTTATGCATAGCTAAAACGTTCCAAAGTCTAACTCCCTTAGCAACCCAACTTCTATCGTAAGTAGAAGTTCTAACTTTTTTTGACATCAACATACCATGTTGTCTGGTGGCCGATGTGATCTTACAAAAAACATTTAGGTGCTTATAATCGTTATAAGAAAGAATTTTATAAAGAAAAATCAGAAGAATGTAATTGTGTAATTGATCAAACCTAAGAATTTTATGACTTCGGAACAAATGATTGGTGTGATCACGATAACTTAAGGAGAAACACAGGCGTATAAAACTCTTTTGCAGCACAATGATCTTATTGATTAGATATTTACTTGCGGATCCCCAGAAAACATTCCCATACAGCAGATAGGGATATAGAAAAGAATAATATAGCATCATCATTGTTTCAGTATCCAATCTGTTTCTCGCTTTAAATAATATTCCAATAACTTGATACAATTTATTGACTATTTTGTTAACGTGATTGGTCCATTTTAAATCACTTTGAAGTATAACCCCCAAAAATTTTATCGATTGCACTCTTGGGAGCACAGTGCCCTGAATGAACAATTTATTTTTTTCTAGAATTTTGTTATTAGTACTTATTTTAGGGCCAAATATAATATAACATGATTTACTTAAGTTCAATGCCAATTTATTTTTCAAAAACCAATCACAGAATTTTTGGAGCTGACGATTCATTTCTAGGAACAATTCATTTGGGTCTTTTCCCGACAAAAAAATATTGGTGTCGTCGGCGAACAGGATTGTAGTACATTTATCTGATATTGAAAAAATATCATTTACAAAAATTATAAATAATAGGGGGCCGAGTATCGAACCTTGGGGCACCCCTGTTTGAATTTTAAAAGGAGGAGACACTACATTATCAACTGAAACAAACTGACTCCGATCAGATAAATACGACCTGAACCAGTCAAACACAACTCCACTTAAACCGTACATCGACAACTTTTGTAGCAAAATTTCGTGATCAATTACATCAAAAGCCTTTTTTAGGTCAATGAAAACACCCAGGCTAAATTTTTTCTTATCGAAACCCTCCAAGAGAGACAAATGCAACTCGGCAATGGCCTTCTCAGTTGAAGATTTTGGGACAAAACCATACTGATGTCTATTGATCACACTATGCTCAATCAGATAATCCCACATGCGATTGAACATTAGCTTTTCAAAAATCTTGGAAAAAACCGGCAGTATTGAGATTGGACGGTAATTTTCAAAAAGAGTCGGGTCACCACCTTTAAAAACCGGTATTACTTTAGCCATTTTTAAATCATCAGGGAATTTGCCCATTTTAATAGAATCGTTAAATAGTTTTGAGATTTGACTAGCAACATGAAAAACAGTATGTTTGAGGATCTTAGTAGAAAGAAAATCACAATCAAAACTATTTTTCAAATTCAAATTGCCAACGACCGAGACAATCTCATCCGGAGTTGTGTCTCGTGGAATAAATATTGGGTTATTAGAAACCACATATGGACCGACATTTGAAATCAACTGACCATCGCCTAAAATTTTATTGATATTTTTACCTATCTCAACAAAAAATTTATTCAACCCTGTAACGGTGCTCAATTTAGCAGTTTCACTGGCATCATTTGAGAACAATTTATTGCATGATTTTTTTGACCCCAAAATTTCATTAATTATCCTCCATCTGTGTTTTGTTCCAGGTTGATTTTTTAATTTATTTTCAAAATATTTTTTTCCGTGAATCTTTTGACATTTATAAATTTATTTTTAACCTTATTATATGCATTTTTATTTGCAGGGGATGGATTGTGTAGATGCCTTTTGTAAAGAACATTTTTATACAAGGAAAGATTATAAAGATCGATATTCATCCATGGCCTTCGGAAGCGATTTTTTTTATTCACCAATGGCAAAGCTAGATTGATGCAGTTTAAATAAGTCTTTAGGAATTTCTTAAAATTTGATTCAAAATCGGACCCGTAATCAGACATGTTCCACTGGATATTCTGTAATAAACAATTTGCTTTTTTTAGGTTCTCAGAATTAATCAAACGGGTTTTAATGTAAGGGTTTTTTCCACCGACAGCCTTAGCATTCAATGGTATGCAAAGAAAAATAGGTAAATGGTCAGAAACATCGCTGTATAGAATTCCTTTAGGGCAGCCGCCGATGCCATAATTAGTAAAAACATTATCGATCGTTGACGAATGGCTTGATGTTATTCTAGTCGGTTGGTTGATAATTGGATGCAAATTAAATTGAGCCATAAGATTTAAAAACGATAATGACGCCTGGTTTTTTACAGCCAAATCAATGTTAAAATCCCCAAGTATAAAAACATCACTACTGACATCGTCTTTTAAAAGTTCATATAAAAATTCCTGCATTTTAGATAAGAAATTATCCAATTTATAATTTGGTGGCCTATAAATACAAATGATTATATTTTTTTTATTGTCAGAGGCAAATTTAATTCCGACCCATTCAAACAGGTCGGAACTGAGAGAAAAATTACAATTTAAATTTTCGTACGCTAAGTTTTTATCAATTAAAAAACCAGTACCCCCACCCCTTTTACCCACCCTATTTTTTGCAACTAGACTATGGCATGGAAAATACGATAGTATAGGGCCATAGTTAGTGTCATCATTTAGCCATGTTTCACTTAAAGCAACAATTTGAGGGATATTAACATATAATTGAAAACCATTAATCAACAGTGCCAAATCATCAGCATGCGCAGTCAAACTTCTGACATTTATATGCAGTAAAAATAAATTAGAGTTATTGTTAGCTGAAACATTTAAAAAATCGATAAGTTCACAGAAAACAAAATAATGACTAATGTTATTTGGCATATAGTATTCACAATTTACAATAGCATCCACATCATCAAAATTGTTCAACACACATGATCCATCAACATCCAAAACAATTGGCATAGTTCATCCTCATCTGCATCATCCATATCAACGACATCAGAAGCAACACAAACATCATAAGACAGCGCATCACACCAATTCATCGCTCTACCACTATCAGGATTCATATTCATTTCTTGACCATCGGTAATTTCATGATCTTCCATCTTCCTGGAGGACCCCTCACCCTGAACAAAAAATCACCACTTGCTGCCTCTTGTTTTCTAGCCTCGTCCACCAAACTCTTTAGTTCAATTCTTTGATCTTTGGTTAGGTCATGGCTGAGGCTAATATTACCAAATTCATTGTTTAACAGTTTTAGTCTCGAGAGATTGCTCATTATAAGGGCTTTAATTTTTATGTTGTCCATTTTAATCAGCAATGGCCTATTTGAGTTTTCCTTTTTCTTCCCCAATCTTAATATTTTAATGACATCCTTGTCATTTACAGCATCATCTGTCAAATGCTTAAATATTTGAATGATGCGCTTTTTGTCATCACCATGTTCTGACAGTCGGAACAACATAATATTTCTTTCTTTCTCTTTAGCCTCAGATGCCTCGACCAGTGTCTTCTGCACATTTTTGAACTCAACGCTGACTGCTTCCTTCGTCTCGATCATCTCCTTTTTTAACGCTTGGAAACAGTCGTTTATCACCTCATCATTTAACTTCACAACATTTGTAGTCACAACATCTTTTAGAGTATCTGCATAAGATTTTTTAAGATTTTCCTGCAGCACCACAATCCTGTCATCAATACTTTCGTTATCATCTCTGCTGTCAAGTTTGTTTTGAACAATCTTTACCTGATTACTGAGTGAGACGTTGCTTTCTTGCAACTTTCTTATCTCCTCTGTCAACTCACTTAGTTGTTTATTCGATCTAAACATGTCAATATGTTCAAGGCAGTTTTTACATATCCAGACGAAATTAACAGCCTGCAGGAGTTCTTTTGTTGTTGGTTCAGTTACTCCACTACATTTCCAATGCATAGTCACTGAACTACATAATTTACATTGTAACGAATCCTTTAAAGTCGCATTTCCATTGCAACTCTGACATTTATTTCTGCCTGCCATCAATTAAAACAACTCAAAACGTAAACACTGGACATGCAAATTTAAACTGCACTTATGTTCGACTTTAACGTTAGTATCAGTCTACAATCAGAACAAATTTCACAACTCTTAGGAGTGTATGTACAGAACTATAAACAGCGAATTGTTGGCATTTTCCAAAAAATTCACTTAGGTACTTGAAATAAAAGAAAAAAACAGACAACTAAATAACGTTTTAATTATTTGACCACAATACTTTTAAAAAAAATAAAAACACGCGCTTTCAACAACAAAACAACGATACTAGTGAACACCATATGCCTCTCACCAGGACCATTTTGGATTCGAATACTACGATACTTGACACTGAAATGCATCCTGGTCGACTTAAAATCCGTGAAGCCCTGTATATCAACAAACATAAACCCACTTTAAACAAGCAATCAAGCAGTTTCGACCACATCCTACAACTATTTTCTCAATACCGGGATCAGGCTCTACTGTGTAACGTTGTACGTGAGCAACCGTACTTGCCTCTATCACCAAGATATGAATATCATTAGCAGGCAGACAGCTTTCTACCGGTCAATACACAATTTATAAGTGTACGTCGGAAATCTACTACACTTACACCTTTAACTACTCTATTACAGTCTTAATTCAATTCCCATTACATAATTCATAGTACATTTATCGTATTTCATTTTATTTACTAACTTATTTATTTTAGTTAATTTTATTCCTACATACATTTTATAACCACATAATCTTAGTTATGCATTTAATTTGTGTAGAATATACTTAGCGTTCCATAATATTTCTATACTAGTGATTACACCACATTCATCACACACGTATTGTTTATTTCCTATTCCAACTTTCCAGTTTTATTTTCATTTATTTTACCTTTTATTAATTAGTAACTTTTATTTAATTTCATGTTTTAGTATTAAATTTATCTTTTAGGTTACATCCTTTGCAAGGTACCATTTTAACTTCACTTTCAATTCCAATTTTATTTTTAATATCTTATCTATCATGTCCGCTAAGTAATTTACATAATTCGTTTAATTCTCATTTATTTTAATTAAATTTCTTATATTTCATTGGTTTTAGGCTCTGATGATGGCTACTTAGCCGAAACAACGTTGTCAGCTTCTAATATGTCACAATTTCACAATAAATATGAATGTCAAAAACTACGCTGTGTTGAGTCCATAATAAAAAAGTTGATAAATGCAAAATGGGCAAATAAATTTAACAATATATATATATATATATATATATATATATAAGAAGGTGCCATCAGCCTCACGCCGCACGTATGCGTTCACGAATACGTGCGGCGTATATATATATATATATATATATATATATATATATATATATATATATATATATAAGAAGGTGCCATCAGCCGCACGTATGCGTTCACGAACAGCGGCATCAGCTGTTCCAGTACAATCTTTCAGTACAATCCAGCATATCTCCCAAATGCTGAAATGAAGTAACTGTTTTGAACCCGGTAATCGTTTCATTATATGGGCTCCGTTGTCGCAGGTTGATGCAGGCGGGGCATACTTAATCAGTCACTTTCCTCAGTGAGCCGGTAATTCTCGAGCATCGTCTGTGACACTACTGACATTGCAGGCATTTGTCTTTAAATTGTTCAGACAGCACAATAAAATCATTTGTAAACCGGGCATTCACACACTCTTCCGATATTGAAAATCGCGACGCTGAATTAAAAAGAGTCACTAACCTGCTTGTAAACAATGGATATAAGACTTACTCTATTGAAAAGATTGTTAAAGGCAAATTACTACACAGCAATAACCTACCTAGTACCAACAATCAAGATAACGACATCATTTTGTATTACAGAAATCACATGTCAACTGCATACAAGGTAGATGAAGCTATTCTTAAACATATCATCAATAAAAATGTCACACCAACCAACCCAAATAGTAAAGTTAAACTCCGAATTTATTACAACAATAAAATGACCTAGAGATAACTCTGAGTTAAAGCGTATTCACGTAATATAATGTTATAATATTCGCTGTCGTAACCGATTTACGATGCGACGGGTTCAAATCTTCGATTGAATAAAATACTCCAAAACAGTTATTATTTATTAAACTTTATTTACAGAAGAAATCAACTAATCGTTTATTTCTAGCAAATTCAAATTAACGCAACAATTAACTTTTAAATTGTTCAAAATCTATCGCTATGACAACGTCAACAAACAAATCAAATATCGCTTTAAATAATTCACCGAATCGCTATTCACAAAATCACGAATTTCACTAATCGCTAATCTTCTTGCGACGTGCGCTTATATACTCTTCGCAAGCGTCGTTTCTAGATTCTTCTAGATGGTCCGATTCTAGCATACTCTAGAATGCTCCAGTCACTAGAACATTCTAGAATACGCTAGAATCTAGTGCGTTCGGTAGCACGGTTATAACATTACCCCTTCTTAGTTCTGTTCGTCCCGAACAGCTTTCGTTCCGGTGTCCGCATGGTACGGGGCTAGTCTATCCAAATGAACGATCTTCATTCTTGCTCTCGGCTTCCGATATTCCTGAATACGGTAGACGACGTCATTCAAGCGGGTGATGACTTGATAAGGTCCTTCCCACCCTCGCTGGAGCTTTGGAGAACGTCCTTTCTTTCGCTGTGGGTTGTACAGCCAAACTAACTCGTCGACAGCAAAACCGCCACTGCTTCCTTTCAAGTCTGGTTTTGGCCGCCTCCGTGTTTTTCATAATTTTAAGGCGTACGTAACGGTGGATATGGTTTAATCGCTGTCGAAGATTATTCACGTATTCTGTTAATGGTTGGTGTGGTTCAGGTGGTACGCCATATTTCACATCAGCTGGAGTTTTTAAGGGCGTCCCAAACAGAACTTTTGATGGCGTTTCTCCAGTAGTTGTGTAGATAGCACTCCAGTATGCCATAAGAAACAATGGTATATGACGATCCCAATCCCGTTCATTTTCGTCGACTACTTTAGCCAGATGTTCAATCAGGGTTTGGTTGAATCGTTCCACCATACCGTCAGACTGTGGGTGAAGAGGTGTCGTTCGAGTTTTGTTTATACCCAGCAGCTTGCACATTTCGACCTTGATCTGAGTGGAGTTCCAATGGGACACCATATCGACTAATCCAATTGAGTACAATTTCCTCAGCGACGGTACATGCTTCCTGGTTGGGTATTGGAAACACCTCAGGCCATTTGCTAAAATAGTCCGCTACAACCAGAATGTAACGGTTTCCATAATCTGATACCGAAAGGGTCTAGCAATATCTATAGCAATCCGTTCAAAGGGGACACCAACATTGTAGATTTGCATTGCTCCTTTTAGCCTTCTTTTGGGTCCTTTGACTGAAGCGCATGTGTTACATTTTCGACACCAGCTCTCTACACCTTCTCTAACGTGAAGCCAGTAGAATCCTTCTCGTATTTTGTCAAGGGTCTTGTTCACTCCTAAATGTCCCCCAGAAGGGCCGCCATGCATTTCATCAAGGATTTCGGTCGTTCTACTTCTTGGTATTACAACTTGCATGCGGTGTTTTGATCCATCAGCTGATTCCCATTTTCGTTTCAGCAAATCCCCTTCCAAATACAATGAGTCCCACTGAGCCCAATAACCCTTTAACACGGCACTATATTCTGAGATGCTTTGCCAGTCCGGTCGCTTGCTCTCCTTCTTCCATTTGATCAGATGTTGTAGGTCCTCATCCGCAAACTGTGCATCAGCAAGATCCGTCGGTGTCCAACCGTCATCCGCTGATATTGTTGTTGCTCTTATGTCTTCCGATTGTATCTTCTCCTCGTGACGACAGCAATATTTGCATCCTGGTAAACATGATCGACGGGAGAGAGCAATCAGCACTACTATGAGTTGTTCCTTTGCGGTGCACGATCTCGAAGTCGTACATTTGTAAACGTTCCAACCATCGGGCCATCTGTCCTTCAAGATCCTTGAAGTTGAGGAGCCATCTTAACGCTGCATGATCAGTTCGGAGAAGAAATTTCTGTCCATAAAGGTACTTGTGGAAGTGTTTTGTTGCATTGACTATTGCTAGTAACTCCTTCCTGGTCACACAATAGTTTCGTTCGGGCTTTGTGAATCCTCTGCTATAATACGCTAGCACCTTTTCTTCTCCGTCTATATGCTGTGACAAAACGGCTCCGATTCCGTTGTTACTTGCATCAGTATCTAACACAAACGTCTTGCCACGAACTGGATATGCTAGCAAAGGAGCATCACATAGTTCAACTTTTAACTTTTCAAATGCTGAGTCGCATAGGGTATTCCAGTTGAAAACTCGGTCCTTCTCGGTAAGTTGGTGGAGAAGTCTGGCAACTTTTGCAAAATCCTTTACAAAACGTCGATAGTACGTTGCCAATCCCAGAAAACTGCGCAATTCATTTTTATCCTTTGGAGTTGGCCAGTCTTTCACAATTTCTATCTTGCTGGGATCGGTTCGAACTCCATCTGAAGATACCACATGTCCCAAATAGTTAACTTCTTTAGAAAATAACCTGCACTTTTTAACGTTCAGCTTTAAATTTGCCACCCGATGTCTTGTGAAGATCTCCCGTAAGTTTTCGACGTGTTGATCAAATGTTCTTCCTAGAACAATTATGTCGTCTAAATAGACAAGACATGTTTTCCAGTTAAGACCTTGCAATACACATTCCATCAGTCGCTCGAATGTAGCTGGAGCATTGCACAATCCAAATGGCATGACGGTGAATTGCCACAACCCCGATCCAATAGAAAACGCTGTCTTTTCGCGATCGTTCTTGTCGATTTCTACTTGCCAGTATCCGCTTTTCAAATCAAGCGTAGAGAACCAACTTGAGCCAGATAGGGTGTCCATGATGTCATCAATCCTCGGTAACGGATAGCTGTCCTTTTTAGTCACATCATTTAACTTCCTATAATCAACGCAAAAACGGGTAGTGCCGTCCTTCTTCTTTACCAAAACAACTGGCGAAATCCAGGGACTTGATGACGGTTCGATGACGCCTTGATTCTGCATTGTCGTTATCATTTCGTTTACTTCTGTTTGTTTTGCTAGAGGAAGACGTCGTGGTACTTGTCAGATTGGTTTCGAATCCTGAGTATCAATTCGGTGAGTTACCAGAGCTGTTTTACCTTGGTCATTGTCACCGGTTGAAAACACGTCTGCAAACTCAGCAATCAACGCCTCGGCTTTTAGACGGTCTTCTTGATACAAATTGAGTTCATCCAGTAGATTTTTGGTAAGTTCTTTGAGTCTACCTTTGTCAGTTGGTAGAACCTTTTCATGTTGCTCCATATCTAATGATTTCACCAAATTTATTGATTGGCAATTACCTATTTCCTCGCCTTTTTTAATTTTAATAGCGTGTTTAGCGGTATTCATTATTCTGACAGGAATAAGACCATTTTTGTTCGCTTCTAAAACACATTTTCCAATGACCGCGTTCTGTACATTTGTCGTTGAGGTTGGCTCCATCAAATAGAACTGGTGGCCCCCAGGATCGCAATTCAACTTGCCCCATACGATGTTTTCAGATGATTGAGGTAGTTCTATGTCACAATCGACTGTCACTCGAATGCATTTTTTGTCGCTATCCCCCATTATCACTTTTCTATTTCTCCATCTAAGAATGCGTTTTTCTAAGTCAATTTTGAACCCATATTTTGTCAGAAAGTCGACACCTATTATGCATTCGTCGATGATATCCGCGAGTAAGAATGAACCTTCGAATAACAAGTCGCCTAGCTGAACAGTACGGAGAATCTTTCCATAGACTGGTATTGTTCCTCCGGTAGCTGTTCGAAAGATTTATTTGTTAGAAGTCTCTTTCTTCAGATTGGGTACCAAATCAGATCTTAAAATCGATTTTGTTGCTCCGGTGTCGACTGTAATTACGCATTCTCGTTGATCAACTTTTCCGTTCAGCCATAGGTCATAACCTCTGCCCCACAAAGATACGGGATCATCTTCTCTTCTTTTGCGCCATCTTGTCGCGCAATTTCGGCAGTAGTTATCTTTTAGGCGGTGTTTACAATTACGACGTAGATGGCCTTTTTCACCACAAATCCAGCATTGGGGTACACCATGCTGTTGGGGTTCGCGTTTCACAACCACCTTCTGGCAAGAGCATTCTTCATGTACTTGGCGTAGATGTACGTCACTTTTTGATGCTTGCTTTGCCGATTCAAAAGTGAGACTGTGCGCAACGGCATCCTTGAGTTTTCGTTTATCTGACAAGAGAAGGGATTGCTTGAGTTCCGAATCACGAAGGGCTTTGATAAACGTATCCAGGGCAGTTTCGTCTCTATGCTCGGGGTCTGATGTCGGATACGACAGCAATGTCAACCGTTCGATATCTTGTGCCAGCTGCTGAATGGATTCGCCAGATCGTTGCGTTCTGTTTCTAAGTTGAGACCGATAAATCTGCTTCATGTGTTCTTCACCATAACGTAAATCCAACGCGCTAACCAGAACTTCATAGTTGAAGTGGTTCTCCGCCGGAATTGTCTGAAGAACCTCTGCTGCTGAACCTCGCAGGGCCAGTATCAGTGCTGTTGCTCGTTCTTTTCCGTTCCAACAGTTACTAGTTGCCGCTGCTTCGAACTGGGTTTTATAAACGTTCCAGGACATCTCTCCGTCAAATGCTGGTACCTTCAAAGTTCTTCCGGATGCGTGATCTAACGACATCGTTTTTGGATTTTTTTTTGGATTGCACCAATTCTCGCTTCAATTTGTCTATCTTGTGATCTACCTCAACGGTCTGACGATCAAGTTTCTGTTCGATCATTTCTATTCTTGTTGACTGTTCTTCAATCTGTTCTGCCACTTCCAATTTTACGTGTTTAGCTGGTCCTTGATTTGTTTTAACTCCTCTGTATTTTGTTCGGACTGTTCCTTGATCTGTTGTTTTAACTCTTCTGTCTGTCGTTTGGACTGTCGTTCGGACTGTTCTTTGATCTGTTTTAACTTCTTTGTCTGTCGTTCGGACTGTCGTTCGGACTGTTCTTTGATCTGTTTTAACTCCTCTGTCCGTCGTTCGGACTGTTGTTCGGACTGTTCTTTGATCTGTTTTAAATCCTCTGTCTGTCGTTCGGACTGTTCCTTGATCTGTTTTAACTCTTCTGTCTGTCGCTCGGACTGTCGTTCGGACTGTTCTTTGATCTGTTTCATTTCAGTTGACATACTAAGCAGAAGTTCCATCATTTTAGCGGTTGTAAACGTGCCTGTGCTAATTTCATTGTCTTCGTCAGCACCATCAAACTTGAATTCGTCTGGGTTCTTACCTTCGTCAATGAGAGCTTCTCTCAGACGTGCTGCTAGTACTTCTTTGTTGCCACTTGTGACAAGGCTTCGTTTCTGTAGTTCTTCTCGTAGCTGAATTACGTTCAAACCACACAGTTTTGACATCGTGTTCTTTTTCTATGAGTAGTAATTTGCTGGTCGAAGATCCCACTTCTGACACCAATGTTATAATATTCGCTGTCGTAACCGATTTACGACGCGACGGGTTCAAATCTTCGGTTGAATAAAATACTCCAAAACAGTTATTAGTTATTAAACTTTATTTACAGAAGAAATCAACTAATCGTTTGTTTCTAGCAAATTCAAATTAACGCAACAATTAACTTTTAAATTGTTCAAAATCTATCGCTATGACAACGTCAACAAACAAATCAAATATCGCTTTAAATAATTCACCGAATCGCTATTCACAAAATCACGAATTTCACTAATCGCTAATCTTCTTGCGACGTGCGCTTATATACTCTTCGCAAGCGTCGTTTCTAGATTCTTCTAGATGGTCCGATTCTAGCATACTCTAGAATGCTCCAGTCACTAGAACATTCTAGAATACGCTAGAATCTAGTGCGTTCGGTAGCACGGTTATAACAATAAGAATTTAATTGCCCCTTTGACGGCTGTGCACGTCAACATGACTCATATATCGGGATTACTACTACCTCACTGACTAGAAGGCTTACGATGCATAAACAGAGTGGTGCTATCAAATATCATTTGGACTCAACACACTCAATCACAATTAGCCGTGAAATCCTCGACAGCAACACTAAAGTAATATACCAGAACAGCAACTACACGCATCTTAAAGTTGCAGAAGCAGTCCTAATTGACATCAATAAACCAAAAATAAATATACAACAAAAATGACAACTTCACTCTCAACTCCAAACTAGCATTGTAAATAATGACAAAGAATATGATGCTATCGATGAAGAAAAGGAAACCAACGAAGATGGACCAGCCATAAAGAAATCTGATACCTAATTCGCATCAAAGTTCAATTTTACAACACCAAAGTTAATTTTTACAACGTCAAAGTTCATCTTGACAAAGTCAATATTTCCCTATATATACATCAAGGAGCACTGATGATGATTCATTCGGAATCGAAATATGGCCTTATTTGCAGCATGAATTCGAAAAATAAGTTTATTTTGAATTTTAATAAACTAAACGTTCACCAAAAAACTTTAGTGAGAAAAATCGAAAAAACGAACTACAGACATATTAACGCCAAACATTCGGTACAATTTATAGAATATTGTAAAAATTATGGTCTATTACCAACATATATATATATATATATATATATATATACACACACATATATATATATATATATATATATATATATATATATATATATATATATATAAAGTCTGAGATGTGAACATAAATATAGCGTTTTTTTTGTGGTAAAGTTGTTTGAGGTTGCGTTTAATTTGCTTAAGTACGTTACTGAAAGTTTTCTTTTCTTGAATTTATGAATTTAGCTTAAAATATCGATTATTTTGTGAATTAAAATTTAATAACAAAAAAGTATCATGACAATTTTTAATTATATTATTTAATTATTTTGTTTAACAGATAAACGACAATTGTTTGAACTGTTTGAAAATGTTTCGTGAAAAAGCGAAACAGAAGTTTGATGAAGCCAAATCTTATAGATTTCATAACCCGTTGTATAACCAAGGTTTATAAGTTGTAAGTCCAAAATATGTGCGTTCGTACATATAATTTATAAAATCATGAATACCGCTGTTAAAAACATACATTTGCATTGTTTTGAACTTTATATTGTGACATTTTTTTAATTAAATAAAATTAAGCAAAAGCCAGTTTTTATTGTCAGGTATTTTTTTTTGATATTTTTTATTCTATCATTGGTATTTTTATTTTATTATTCTTGATATATAAATTTATGGAAAATTGTATTAAAACGTCTGTTTTTGATTTTTATGCTGATAAGCTAATTTTTCTCAATTTTTATCTTTCTATTGAATCGATTTTCTAATCGCTGGCTGAATTATTTTTTTTTTTGGAAAATTTTAACGGCACTGCAGCTCCCAAGATGGTGTTATAATGTGCAAGTAATTTTAATATTTTTTTCTTAATTTTTATTATTTTTTTTTTCATAATTATGTAGTTATTATTATTACATCTTCAAAATCATTCACAGTCGAAAAGGAAGAATCCGATCAAAATATATCAAAGCATCAATCCAGAAAAATAAATAATAATCTTTGACTTAAGTATATTTTAAGAGGTAAGGTTGTAATAGTTTATTCCAGTCTTTTTAAGTTGACGGGTAATTATGAAAACAATTTATCGTAGGCTGGATTAAATAAAGTATTGTTATAACCGACTTCTTGAACTTGTAGGGTTACAGTTATTTCTCTCTACGTGGATTCTTGACTCCTGAACAGACTTATTTCTGATGAACTTTATCAGAAAAAAAACTGTGCCGGCAATCACTTGTGTGTATTACTGTGATGAATCACTCGTTTATTCAATCGTTAAAATCATTAGAAAACAGCACAATAAGTCAATAACTAATCGACAGGTAAATTATGGAATACAACCAATCGTCAATAATTAAGCTTCTCTCACCATGCTAATTATTTTGAGTTCTCCTAGCCATGGCGTTCTTTACTGCACTGAGTTTACAGTTACTTCTGTCACCAGTGTGTAATCTCCTGAAGATCATACTTCTAACACTAGTGTTGTAACCTCTTAGACCTCGTAACTACCAACACCGATGTTATAGCTTCAATACTAGCTATATCTCCAACACCATGTTCTAGCTTCCAACCATAATCAAGAGTTCGTTTATTCATAGGTTCAAGATTTCTGATAGATAAACACAACCACTTTAAGCGCAAACTAAGTTGAACGTTTATTTATTTCCAGCACTAATAGAAACAATAAATTAATCCAAATAACTACGTAAATCACATTTACGACTTCTACGTCAACTGTGTTCCGTCTTCTTCTTCGTTGTTCTCTCTCTTCCTCTCGAATCTCGCTTCTACCGAAGCTGCCGATCTGCTTGTAAATGTGTCATATCGCAGTGTCACATCCATAAATGATTTTACAACCATTTTAATTACTTCATACCTAATTTATTTACAGCTGTTCATTTCTCAGTGCATGCTTAACAATTTCTAACTATTAGTTTTTATCTCGATTTCCCATCTGTAACAGTATTATATAACATTGAACACAAAGGCAAAACAATAAGTTTACTGGGCCAAACAAGTTTACACGGTGTTACCACTCATATATTAATGGGGGATGTGTTAAAACTGTAGTAGATTTGGAGTTTTCATATCTTCGGTTAAGACGTTTTGCATTATCAATTATTATTATTATCGTTGTTGTTATTATATTTAGTGTTTTCAGCTTTCAAAGCTGGTTGACGATGAATCTGGGGCTCAACCAGATCCCAAAGAGATTCACCAAAGAATTTTCATAGAATGCCTGCTCTATCCAGTAATGAAACTTTCTGAATGTAATTCAGCGCTTGTTTTCCAGGCAATCCATAGCGTGATATCCAGGACGTTCGAGAAGCGTCGGTAAGACGGGTGTATAATGACATGCGAGATATTGAATAGGGTTGTTGAATATTTGATATTGGAAAGCGATTGATTTTATTGGTGTCGAAAGCGATATTTGACTGCGTTGCATTTTTATCGTGTTTGCGATATTTGACTGCGTTGCATTTTTATCGTGTTTGCGATAAGCGTTAGTGAACTGTTACATGGAAAGTAATACTTTCTGAACGTTAATTTGACAATTTGTGAATATTAACTTTTATTAGTGAAATTAATTAATGTTGATTATTGATTGATTAATTAATTATTGTTTTGTATATAAATAAATCGATAATTTGGAAGTTGTATCGTCTTCATTTTTCACTGGGATTAAACGAAACTCGTCGTCGACCGGGACAGTTGTAACATTGGTGCCAGAAGTGGGATCTTTGGTGAAAAATAAGCGAGCATCGTTGTTGAAAATTTTTATTTTTTCTCTCATCGACAAGTTATTTTGTAAAAAAAAACAATCAGCAGAAATAAAGCAGACGATGGATCAAATTGATGCAAAAATTGAACAACGATCAGCGGAAATAAAACAGACGAGAGATCAAATTGACGTCAAAATCACCTGAATGACCTGACGGATAGCTTTGGTGCACGATGTTAGATTCGTCGTTGACATAATTCCTGTCGATCAGAGATGCAGCGATGAAAAATTCATCCTCATCAGCAATGAAGCCGTCGCTGATGTCATCATCTAGGTACACAAAGACCAAGCTTTTATTTCACACGCGTGTTGGAAGGATTTTCTCAAAGCATGAAACATCATCTGTCACCAATTCTTGTCCTGAATGATTATTCGCATTAACATTTGAATCATCTTCACTGAATCGTTTATCTCCAGATTAATGCTTTTTCAGATTAACGTCTTATCCAAATCATCATCAAAAGTTAACTCGTTGGTGAGAGTTGCATTGAAATCGCTGTTGTTATAAATGTTAATGCTGTCGTTGTTATTGATGAAAACAGGTGAGTTATTAGCGGTAAGATCCAAGAAATATTCAAACTTCATATCAAAAGTTTCAGTGTCTTTATCACTGACAACTTCGCCAATATTTTCAAAAACTGCCTTTTCGTCATCATTTTTATTCATTGAATTACGATTGTAGTGAACATTAAAAATAGGAACAGGTGAGTTGCTGGCAGAATGATCCGATTAGTAGTCCCATAGCATATCAAAAGTTTCTTTGTCGTAGCCAACTTCTCCAATATTTTTAAAACTTTCATTTTCGTCCTCGCCATCATCTTCATCACTACAATAATTATCTTTCCCCATGTTAACACGTGCGTCGCAGTTATCACGTGCATCGTAGTTGTCACGTGCATCGCAGTCAAAATCATCCGTAGGAAGGATTGATTAACGATCGCTAATGTCATTGTTCGTAGATGAATAAGCTGGTAAGATGATGTCAGAATTTTGTACAGCTGTTTCTTATAGCTGTTTTGATTGTCTATTCATTGAGTGATGTTCTTCCGTTGGGTTAGTAATTTGGCTCCTTTTTCCTGTTTCGGCTATCAATTTTTGTTTGTTTTGGCTATCAGTTCTTCCCCAGGATCCGGAAAATCACACTTCTCAGGATCGTTGCCTTCGTTTAATAGAGCGTCCCTAAGTTTGAATTAACATTTTCGAAATCAACGTCTTCATTTTGAAAATTTTGGCTCCCCGCCAAAGTTGTCTTATTCCCCATTGTCTATGTTTTTCATTTATCATCATTTACCATCATGGTGTGGCTCCATGTATCTTAAACTAAATTGTAAGTTTGAATTAATTCCTTCAACTTACCTGATTCTGAAATTCTTGATTTTTCTTATAAGTTTTGTAGCCTAGGCTTTATTTTTAATTTTAGCATGTCTCTTTCGTCTCAGATTGATAGTGTTACTAAAAGTTTGTGAATTTTTGCCGCGCGGCTGAATTTCTTCTCTGTTCGAATATCAGCAAACATCACCACCAGCCTAGGCAGTTTCGCTTTTGACCGGGACACGCCTCCTCACAAATTTTTATCTCCGGGTCGGAAAACACGGGCCGGCGGAAGTGCTTTCGCGCCCTGCTTGCCAGTCGGTCAATCCGGCCTTACTGACCGCTGACAAGTCTTCTTTGTACATGTTTTACATATTGAGCAAGACAAATAAAAGATAACTGAAGGAAATTTATTACAAACCAGAACGAAAACAAACTTACTTTGCAAAATAAATGTTTTCCAAATGTTCCAAACTGAATAATAATTTAAATTAAAACAGCAACAGAACACAGTAACTAAATTCAGAAAAATAAACCAACAGAGCAATATCACCAAATACCAAAATAAATGACCAACACCTAACACGCCAGGAACCGAACTACCACCAAAAACTACACCAACCACTCTACCAAAAACTAACTCGAAAACTAACTTCGAAAAACCAACTGTCTGACCCTAAAAAACAATTGTCCAAAATACTTATATATTAATTCCCACGAGCAACCATATACAATCAAATATACTCACTATACTCTCGTCATACTATTCACATAAAACTCATTCACATAACGTTTTACCAGCATGCATACAAAACCAGTTTATACAACGTTTTACCAGCATTCATATCAGACCAATCCATACAACAAGCGCGCCAAACCAACCAACACACATACATGAAATATTCATTCATAACCGCGTCCCAAAAAACTTCACAAGTTCATACATTCATCCACTTAGAATAAAAAAACTGTAAAATTTGCTGCTGATCATTGTAAAAATGGCGCTTTATAAACTATTTGATTAAGTAAATAATTTTCATGGCCTGGTATAGCCACGCTGATTTGATATCGTCATCATTGATAGGCCTCTCCTTGGTTATCATCAACAATAAATTTCATTGTATTATTTGGCCTTTTAGTATTACCTTAAGTCATCTTGGTTTTTTGACTAATAGTAGTGTTCGGATCGGTCTGTTTTTTTCCCATAGGTTTTTATTCTGTGCGACGTATTTCTATGTTTCTCGAAGCACTAAATAAGGTTTCCTCACCAGTTGTAATGTAATCAATTGTATTGCAAACGATAGTTTAAAATTTAAATATCACATTTATTAATTATAGATAAAATAATAATACGACTAATTCTAATAGCAGGTGATATAATATTATGATATTATATGTAATAGGTAAATAATGCGGTGGTGATGGTCGGGTCAGGGTTCTGTTGATTCTTAAATTCGTTCGAAGTGTTTAAAATTTATCAAAGCGTTTTGCTGTGAGGCACACAATATGTTAAGTTAAGATTGAGCTATTCTGCTGTTGTCTGAGCATGAGCTTGCTCACAAATTGTTTAATTATGATAATTGTAATTAATAATTTCGCATCCATAATATGATGAATAGAGGCTAGGAAAAAGCTTCCCCATTATTGATTAATGTGACCATTGTTAGCAGTTAAATAAAATGAAAGATAATTTATATTTTATTTATTTATTTTATTATTATTAAGAGAAAACTTAATAATAGAGCATTCGTTATAGCAGTTTTCACAAACGCTATCTAATTATAACTAATATTGATAACAAAATAGCAAGAATGAAAAGAATGTATTAATACAAATATTAATAATTTATTTGATTTTGCTTTTCATTTAAATAAATCATGTGTATGAAAGTGCACTGAAATTAAATAGAAAGAAAATTAGCAATGTTGAATTGCAAATAAATGTATGGTCTGTCAGAATAAGTGGTAGTGTTGATTTATGTTTTTATGATTCATCTCTTCATATGCTATTTTAATACTCTAAAAGTCTAAAATTATTTTTAACCAATAACTGAATTAGTATTTATTATAAAATTGTCTAGTTGTAAATTGAATTTTGAGTGGTTCCACTGCCAAAACTCAAAGCTGGGTCATAAAATAACTTTAGGTGGTACTGACTATTTCAGACAATATGGTTGAGTTCACGCATATTGCATAACAGTGTCACAACACTAGTAAAAATATTTGTCTCACCTTTACTAATAGAAATAATTATCAATAAAAATGAATTTTAGTTTAGTTCGCTATGCATGCTATTATAATTTTACTTAAAACTATAAACACGTCACTCAAACAAAATTTGTCTGGTGTTGTTAATACTTATAACCTCCCAACTATAATGGAATTAAATATTCATGAGCATTATAGATTATAATAACAAATATGGTGTGCCTTTTGTTATGTTTATATCATGCATATATGCATATATAAAACTAAGGTTTGTGGTATATTTATAACCAATTTACCAACCACATAGCATAAAATTAGAAAAAAAATGTATAATGTTTTCTGGCTTTGTTTTTGCTAAATATATTTTTAAATGCAATTGACTAAAACACTATAAATATTATGAAAGCAAGACACTAAATGATGCTAGGAACTTCAAGATAATATCTGCTGCAGCTAAAGTACTTTGTTCCGATGCTTGGAAAATTGATAAATTGTTTCAGTTTTATGGAATCTTATTGAATTAAAATCCATTAGTAACAATAATAATGGGAACAAAATCGTGTTTATGTTAGCTAATAATGCTATTTTTTGTTTTTTTTTTCATCCTTTTTTTTATTATGAATTCATAATTAATGATTAAGAATTTTTCAACTCCAAAGAAATAAAATCACATATGAGAACCATGGACAGCAGAGCTGCTAGGCCTCCGGCTATTTTATTTACTGGTAATTCTCATCCGGAACTAGCTCGACTTATAGCAGAGTTAGATTGTTGAAAATTAATATTTTAATTTGAAAGTTATATTATCAAACCCGTGCAACAACTGCAATAAGTTCAGGTTTTTCAAGTGCATGATTTTTTGTTCTCAAAATTTTTTATCTAATGCTTAATTTATGATAATTTTTCATTTCCTATATGCCAGTAATTTTTATTTTATAAATTTTGTTTAAAATCGTCAAAATAATTTGGTAGATCTGTAGAAAATAAAAATTTGATGATTTAACGTTTTGCCTCTAAATCAGAGAACCTTGTGTTAAGTACCATGTTATATAGCCACACATCACTACAACGAACTTCTATACAATGAAAATCTCTATATAACAGAGTTTTTTTATGTCCCTTAGAATTTTACATATAAAATTAATAATTAAGTTCCGCGTTATACAGTCAGACCTCCCTACAACGAATTTCTAAAGAAGTGGTAGTTGTCTTACCATCCAAATTTTGTTTACTGGATGTTTTTCAGACACTTGTCATCGAGAAATTTGCGGATTTATTCATTGTTTTTCTCACTGATTTTGTTAATCTATGTTTAAGAGAAGGGACATTTCTAACTAAATGTATACATGCAATTGTTTCAACTGTGTTGAAGAAGTTTGGCTTAGGTAACAATGAACTAAAAAACTTTAGACCTATATCTAAAATTTGTTTAATTTCCAAGATTATTGAGCATGTTGTGATCAATCAACTTTTGAAACATTTATACAAAAACAGTGTAATGCCAATATTTCACTCAGGTTACAAACATCACTCCTCTGCTAAACACTGTTATATTTTTTATCTGAATTATATACTGCTGTTGACAAGCAAAATATTGCTCTGTTAACATTTTTTTTTCAGTGCAGAATTTGATTGCGTTAACCATAAAATTCTAATGGATTGATTATGTTATGACTACGGTGTTTCAGAGATGGCAGCCACTGGGTTCAAGTTATACTTATTTGAAAGAACTCAGCAGGTCTACTTCAAAAAGATATTATGTAATATTGCAGTAATGACATCTGGAGTTATGCAAGGCTCGGTTCTTGGACCCATTATCTTTTTACTGTATATTGCAAAATGATATGATGTTATTAGATAATTCGAATTTTCGTATCACGCTTATGCAGTTGATCAATCGATCAATTTTCGTTTTGCGTCCGGAGATCCAGTTCCTCTGAGGTAGGACGTTTTTTTTTGCCATCAATTTTTAGCGCCAAATTAGACGATCAGTTGTATCGATTTCATTTAAATT
Source organism: Helobdella robusta (assembly GCF_000326865.2). Lineage (NCBI taxonomy): Eukaryota > Metazoa > Annelida > Clitellata > Rhynchobdellida > Glossiphoniidae > Helobdella > Helobdella robusta. Next base: position 71,330 of record NW_008705338.1, on the reverse strand, counting down.
TAGAGCTTTCATGTCTTGCTCGATTGTTTGCCACCAGGACTTCTTTGGATGGCCTTTGGGACGTGTGCCAGGTACTTCAACATTTGCAAGAGAAGTTATGGCACTGTTTCCACTTTGTTTGACATGACCAAACCACCGCAGACTGTGTTGCCGGCATTCGTCTTTTATATCATCTAAACCAGCACGACGCAGAATTTCGATAGATTTGATGTGGTCCTTCAGACTAATTCGTTGCATCCATCGGAGCATTTTCATATCGGTTTGTCGAAGTTGCTCCAGTTTGATTGTCATTGGCCATGTTTCTGCACCTATGACAACACCGGACGTATCACAGATTTATAAAGTTTTGATTGTAGTGGTAGTGGGATGTCACGCCGCATCAATATAGAGGCAAGGAGATGCCATTTATTCCAGGCTGCACGTATGCGTGCTCGAACGGCAGCTTCAGCTGTTCCAGTACAATTCTGAGCATTCCCTAGATATTGAAACGATGTGACTTTCTCTACCTTAATGGCTTCAAAAATATTGCTATTGTCATGCTATAGTTCCATTCAGTCGGCATTGAGCAATTTCTCCACACTTCACGGCAAAGTTGTAGTAACGTTTGGATACCTGCAGTACCAGATGCTTTGATAATGTCATTTGTGAGTCCAGAGGGCCCTGCTGCCTGTCCATCCTTCATAGCTTTCACAGTTTCTGTAAGCTCCTCTACAGTGATGTCTGAAATCGGACCTTCGATGGGTGGAGCGTCAAAGTTGACATTGATGGGATTTGATTCGTTTAACAGACGGGTAAAGTATTTTCTCCACTGTAGCTTGATCTCATCTTGTTCAAGAATTATCTCATTTTTATCGTTTTTGATACATGAGGCACCAACTATGTCTTGTTTCGTACGTTTTGCTTGTTTTGCTATACGATACAGAGATTTCATTTGTTCACCTTTGCTTTTTGTGAGCCACTCTCTGCACTGATCTATCTGAGCTTGTGCGACTTGACGTTTTGCATAGTTGTTCTTCTCACGGAAAATTGTATGGTCATCAACAGACTTTGATTTTTGCCATTGCTTGCATGCAGCTTTCTTTTCAGCTATTGCATTTTGTACACTGTCATTCCACCACCAAGTGTCTCCTGAAGGCAGCAGATGTCAATCTTTCTACGCTTGAGCATTTCTGCCATTTCCATTCTTAGCACTCCTTGACCACTTAAGGCCTGCATAAGAATAATTTGGGGGAAAATTTTTACGTCCGGACACTCATCCTGACGACAACCACCAGTTATAAGCGGTGGGCCTAGCCTTTTGCTCAAAAGCACGCAAGGCAGCGTGGATGCAGTTTTATGTCATGCCCGGGACATACGCTTATGCAGTTGACATCCAAATAATAGCAAGTAGTAAACCGGAGCAATTTCAAAGTAATGTGGAAAAACTTATTGAATGTCTGATAAAAGTAGAATTGTGGATGTCGTGCAACGGTCTTAAATTAAATCAAGACAGATCGCAGTTTCTACCTATAAGTACCTGGCAACAATTGTCAAAAAGTAAAATTCTATCAAAATTGGTAATAGTGAAATAGAATTTTGTCGAGAAGCAACTAATTTGGGCTTATTTTCGATTCCAATTTGACATTTAATAATCATAATAATAATTGTTGTCGAAATCATGTTCTTTTCAGCTTCAACAGTTATATCGCATTCGAAAGTTTCTGCATCAATCTACGATACAGACATTAATACATGCATTCATACATTCAAGGTTAGATTACAGTAACAATTTGCTTCATAGATTGCCTGATCGGTCTATTGCTCTTCTCCAGTCTATTCTAAACAGCTGTAAAATTGTTGTCGGTGATGGAAAATTCGCCCATGTGACGCCCATATTGAAGGATCCGCATTGGCTTACAGTGAAAAAAAAAATCATCTATAAAATTTGTATAATGATGTACAAGGCTGTAAATAGGCTCTTGTCAGAATATTTGACAAATAAAATCAAAAAGAAACCATCTCTTTCAACTGGTCTAAAGTTGAGATCTGATTCCAGCAACCTACTTCTGGTGTCATCTACTGATCTGCGGACTGCTTCAAAAGATATCGCTGTGTCGGGACCAGTTGTTTGGAATGGTCTGCCAAATTCACTTAGAATGCTTGGGTTGAAAATTGATGACTTTAAAAAGAATCTGAAACCACATTTATTTTCGTTATAGATGATATCTATTAATTTGAAATGATTAGACCATTCATTTGTTATATTATTTTACTGTTATGGATAATGTTTTTGAGAAATTTTTTGTTTTTTAGACGCTTTTTAAATTTGTGATAATAATAATAATAATTATTATTATAAGAAAACAACCTCTTAATCATTTATATTTATATAATAAAGTAATAATACTTAGCAAAATTACAAGAACATAAAAAATAACGTGATATTTATGTATTTACAGTAATGCAAGATGTAACTTACAGTTTACTATGTTCAACAATTAAAAAATTGTCTGATGTCACCTTGAACTAGACGTAACTGATAATTTTCCTGAAAAATTCAAAATTTCAAAAATAATTCCAGTATTTAAAAAAGGCAAACCTGAGTTGGCTGGAAACTACAGACCAATTTCTTTGCTTTTACAATTTTCAAAAATATTAGGAAAAGTTGTCAGTCACAGAATGATCCTGTTTATCATCAGATGCAATATCCTCAGCGATAAACAGTACGGATTTAGGAAAATTCATTCAACTGAGCATGCTATGCTCGAGTTTAACCAAAGAATATTAGATAGTATTGAAAAGAAAGAAATGTCTTTTGGCATATTCATCGACTTGTCCAAAGCGTTTGATACGATAAATCATGATCTACTTCTGAAAAAATTGCATCATTAAGCTGAAAAAATTGCATCATTAAGGTTTTCGAGATAAAGTTCATAACTGGTTGACATGTTATCTCTCAAATAGAACTCAATACGTTTATCTAAATAATTTAAATTCAAATACTTTTCCAACCTCATATAGTGTTCCCCAAGGTTCGATCCTCGGACCTCTTCTGCCTATGTTATTCATCAATGATCTACCGAAGTTTCATCTATCTTCAACTGCATTCTTTTTGCAGATGACACTAATATTTTTTACTTTTCAAGTGATTTAAACCGGGACAACATCTTGATAAGTCGAGAGTTAAAAAAGTTCGAAAATTGGTTCAAAACAAAGAGGTTAACAGTTAACATTGGAAAATGTTCCTATGCTATCTTGGGTCCGAAAATTGTGACGAAAAATGTAAATCCTAACCTGTGTTTGAACAATAATATTATTAACCAAGTTAATTCAATTAAATTTTTAGGTATTCACTTACAGAGTAATTTATCTTGGGTTAGTCATATCACTTTTGTAACTTGGAAAATAAATCAGTTCCTTGGTATTCTGTATAAGTTGAAGCATAAATTGACTGCGTCAATCTTAAAGACTTTATATAATTGTTTCATTTAATCTATTTGTTTTATGGTATCATAATATGGGGCAATGGTCCTGCGTATTTAATAAATCAAATTTTGATAACACAAAAAATATGTAAGATTATTATTAAATTTAAATTATAATTCTCATGTGCAACTTGTTTGGTTCGGTAAAATTATATATAAATACTTCTCTGCAATTTTTCCTTTACATTATTAATGACTTGCTACCATCTTTTTTTAAAAATTGTCTGTATTTAGAAAGCAACATAAAAAATAGAGTTACAAGACAACATACTTTTTATATTTACCCAACAAGACTAAAACTGCTACAGGTAAGTCTGTTTCACTATGGTCTCAAGGTTTGGAATGAAATAATTCCAAATGACATTAAAATTATGATTTATTACTTTTTAAAAAACGCTTGAAGATTTTTAAGTTGATCCTGTATCATGACTTGTTTTTCTTTTTTCTGATTGTCAATGGCGTCTATTTTGTATATTAACGTTTAATTTGTACAATATAGCTTCATTTACTTTAAATATTTTATATCTGTGGCAACATTCATGTTTTGTTTTCAATTTTGTGAATTTTAGTTCATAGGGTGGCAGTACTTGGTGAGCTAGTTATAGCTCAAACAATAACTATTTTTAATGCATACGCACCACAGACAGGCGATTCAGAAGAGATGAAAATTACTTCTGGACTGCGTTCACTGATACTATCTCAACAATACCAAAATCTGAAACAATCCTGATTGGAGGCAATCTCAATGGCTACGTTGGAGAGAAAACAAATGGTTTTGACAACGTGCATGGCGGTTTTGGCTATGGAGAACGGAATGAAGATGGCAACCGCATCCTGGAGTTTGTTGAAAGTAACGGGTTTTGTTTACTGAAAACATATTTTAGAAAGAGGTTGGAACATCTCATAACATACAAAAGTGGACCATCAGCCACACAAATTGATCTCTTCGCTGTCAAGCAACAACACCAAAGGCTATTCAAAAATGTCAAAGTTATACCTGGCGAATCATGTGCCGCCCAACATAGACTCCTTGTGGGAGACCTGGTTGTCAAACTGTCACAACATAAGTCTAAACAAATGCCTCGGAGAATCAAAACGTGGATGCTGAAAAGCAATATTCATCGAGAAAAATTTTAACAGATTGTCGCCATACAGTTAGACAACCAATTGCAAGCCAGTACAGATTGGAGTACATACAAAACCGTTTTGATAAACGCTGCAACTACTGTTTGTGGGAAAACAGGTACAAAACGTCTGCATGAACGGGACACTTGGTGGTGGAATGACAGTGTACAAAATGCAATAGCTGAAAAGAAAGCTGCATACAAGCAATGGCAAAAAGTCTGTTGATGATTATAAAATTTTTTGTGAGAAGAACAACTATGCAAGACGTCAAGTCGCACTGGCTCGGACAGATCAGTGCAGAGAGTGGCTTACTAAAAGCAAAAGTGAACAAATGAAATGTCTGTTATCGTATAGCAAAACAACCAAAGCGTACGAAAAAAGACATAGTTGGTGCCTCATGTATCAAAAACGACAAAAATGAGATGGTTCTTGAACAAGATGAGATCAAGCTACAGTGGAGAAAATACTTCAACGGTCTGTTAAATGAAACAAATCCTATCAATGTCAACTTTGACGCTCCACCCATCGAAGGTCCGATTTCAGACATCACTGTAGAGGAGCTTACAGAAACTGTGAAAGCTATGAAGGATGGACAGGCAGCAGGGCTCTCTGGACTCACAAATGACATTATCATTACCGAAATCCTGCGTCGTGCTGGCTTAGATGATATAAAAGACGAATGCCGGCAACACCGTCTGCGGTGGTTTGGTCATGTCAAACGAAGTGGAAACAGTGCCATAACTTCTCTTGCAGATGTTGAAGTACCTGGTACACGGCCCAAAGGCCGTCCGAAGAAGTCCTGGTCGCAAACAATCGAGCAAGATAGGGAAGCTCTAAATTTAAATGAAATGAATACAACTGATCGCATAATTTTGCGCAAAAAATTTTTGGCAAATAAAACAACGTCCTACCTCGAGGGAACTGTGTCTCTGGACGCTAAACGAAGATTGATTGATTGATTATAGTTCGTTACGGTCTCCAGCTTGTTTGGCAAATAAACGAAATTAATAGATTTCATTTAAATGATCAAATGTTTGGGTATATGTGCACATTAATATTAAGTAATTTAACTTAATTTTGCATTATATAGTTGCATTTTCGGGGATGTTTGTACGTTATTATATGCTTGGTATGTTGTACACATTTTACTTAATTGTATATATTGTATAGTTGATTAATTATACTGCTTTTTTTCTTGTTTGGGGCGTAGGAACGTTTAGTTTGCGCTCTTTAATAATAAATTATTTATATTATATTAAAACAAAAAAATTAATACTTTTTATTTTTGCTTGTGATGATTAATTAATTATGATAATTTACTACAAACCTATTTAAAATCATAGTGGTGTACAATATTAAATTTTTATAGAAAACTTGGAGTTAGAATTGGTGGCGCTAAAATTCATCAAGCAGTTAACAGAGGTTAATTTGATTCCAAACTTTGTTAATTTTTTTATTTTGGATAAGTTTTTTCTTTTTATGTTTTTTTAAAACATTTTTATCCCCAAACTTATCTTGACAGATTGAATAAAGGTTTTTTTATTATTCACAGTACTAAAAGAGTTATAAATTAATGACGTGTTTTTGAACAAACACGCTATTTTCCCTTCATGGCCTTCTGCAGTGGTTTTCTGGATTTTGAATCAAAATAAGTCTATCTGCAGGATGAATTTGGATGATAATAATAATATTTTTAATAATTTGAACAACTTCCAGAAAAAAAGGAAGAAAAATTGAAAACCAAACTTTGAATCGATTAATGCCAACAATTCAGTAGAATTCATACAATATTGTAAATATATGGTCTCCTTCAAACATATAACATGAATATATATATATATGAATATATATATATATATATATATTTATTTATGTATGTATATGTTTCCATTTTACATTTAAAATAACTGCAAATCAGGATAGATTTAGTATTAGAGACCAAGATTTTACAGCAACTAGATTAGAAACATATTTAATACCCTCATGTAGCTTTTAACAGTTATAGAAATTGACTGCATCTTAGTAAGAAACTCAAAATTGATTTATATAATTAGATTTGAATTTTAAATTTGCAGAAACTTTAGTTGACATCGATGAATCTATAAGAGGAAAAGATGTTTATATTATTCAAACTGGAACAAAGTTTGTGTAGTTGTATGTTGTTCAGCAATTTCAAATTAATGTGATTTATTTAATAGTTTTTAATAACACTCTGCTGTTCAATGTGGCAGTAGCTTCAGCATTCTTGTTTTAATAGCTGTATTCATTTTAATACAATTGCTATAAAATTATGCAAAAAATGTGCTTAGAGGCAAAAGAGAAATGGCTATATTTTGAGTGCGAAATCATTGAAAAGATCAAAAACAATAAAAATGCAGCTTTTAAAAACATCAAAGAAATTACTGGAAAAAGGACTTGTACCTTTTTTGAATGCATAAAAGCTAAATCCGGTAAAGTAATTTTTGAGAAAGAATAAGTACTTGTAATATGGGCTAAATACATTAACGATCTTTTCTATGTTGTCCGTAGTGAAAAGCCTTCTTTTAAAAAAACGTAGAAATACTAAAGATTTTTAGATCTGGAGTTTGTGTCGCCCAATGAAAATAAACTTAGACAAAGCAACAGGCCCGGATGATATAGTTGTCGACGAAGTTAAATGCTTTGATAAATTGGCGTTATAAAAGTGACAGATATCTAAATGAGATATATAACAGCGGCGAAATTCAGAAATTCATGAAGAAGTCAATATTTATTGCATTACCTAAAAAACCTAATGCACCCGAATGTAAACTACATCAAACAACCATCTTGATGCTTTATTAATACAAAACATCTTTTGAGAATTCTGATGCTGAGAACACGAAGATCTAAAATTTCAAATGTTCTATGTGGTTTTTTCGAGAATTGTGACACAAGAAATCTTCAAACTTTTTCTGTATATGATAAAAATAAATAAAAAAAGTAGTTAAAAACTTTTTTATATTAATAAGTTAAAAAACGATAATAAAAATACAAGACGAAATATTAAAAAATTGAACCAGAAACTGTTCAAAGCTGAAAACGAAATGACATTTCTTAACATTTATATATCAACCTTCGTTTACGTCCAGAGACTCGTTTCTCCGAGGTAGGACGTTGTTTTCTTTGCCATCAACTTTTTGCCCCAAATTAGACGATCAGTTGTATCTATTTCATTTAAATTTAGAGCTTTCATGTCTTGCTCGATTGTTTGCGACCAGGACTTTTTTGGACGGCCTTTGGGACGTGTGCCAGGTACTTCAACATCTGCAAGAGAAGTTATGGCACTGCTTCCACTTCGTTTGACATGACCAAACCACCGCAGACGGTGCTGCCGGCATTCATCCTTTATATCATCTAAACCAGCACGACGCAAGATTTCGGTTGATTTGATGTGGTCCTTCAGACTAATTCGTTGCATCCATCGGAGCATATTCATGTCGGTTGGTTGAAGTTGTTCTTCCAGTTTGGTTGTCATTGGCCATGTTTCTGCACCATATAACAAGACCGGACGTATCACAGATTTATAAAGTCTTGATCGTAGTGGGATGTCACGCCGCATCAATATAGAGGCAAGGAGATGCCATTTATTCCAGGCTGCACGTATGCGTGCTCGAACGGCAGCTTCAGCTGTTCCAGTACAATTCTGAGCATTCCCTAGATATTGAAACGATGTGACTTTCTCTACCTTAATGTTTCAAAAACAGTGCTATTTCGAATTTGTTGTTGTGGATTGATGCAAGCAGGACAAATTGGACACTTTAGATAAAGTACCAATTATTTTTGAACAACGTTTGTGACACCACTGGCTACACTGCTGACACTTGATTGAATTGTTACCTACACCAGCTTTACAAACTGAATAGGGCCATTATCCAGTAGCTGTGGTGGATTGGATGGGTTCACCAGTGTTCGTTGCTCTGGTTTTGCTAATGTTGACTTTGAATCCATGATCGGCGAGTCTGGTGTTCCAATCTTCAAACATCTGTGCTGCATTCTGCTCAGACATGGCTGTTAAAACGATATCATCAGCATATACTAGATTCCAAATGTCACCAGTGCGTATCGGTTTTGTGATTTCTTCTATCACAGTTATAAATAACAGTGGACTGAGAATCAAGCCTTGGTGATCTGCAACGCCGATGTCAAATGCATCTGTGTTTCCAACCGTTGTGCTGACGAGAGTTTTAGTATTCGTATACATTTCCATCACAAGTCGAACAAGATATTCTGGAATGAGTTGTCGACGTAGACTCCAACTGGTTGCTTCACGGGGAACTGGATCAAATGCTTTTTGAAGGTCTACAAAAATGTGTGATAGTTGTTGATGCTTTGCGAAGTACTTCTCTTGCAGTTGCCGAAGGATGTGAATTGCATCAACTGTTGATTTCCCCGCTAGGAAACCAAATTGATAATTTCCGATTGTGATGCACGACGTTAATCTTCTCTCAATGATTTTCTCGACAATTTTCAGGGAGTGTTCTAACAGACATATACCCGATACGATGGACAGTTCAATGGATCACCTTTGCCTTTGTATAGCGGGACTGTCATGCTATAGTTCCATTCAGTCGGCATTGAGCAATGTCTCCAAATTTCACGGCAAAGTTGTAGTAACGTTTGGATACCTGCAGTACCAGATGCTTTGATAATGTCATTTGTGAGTCCAGAGGGCCTTGCTGCCTTTCCATCCTTCATGGCTTTCAGTGCTTCTTTAAGCTCCTCTACAGTGATGTCTGGAATCGGACCTTCGATGGGTGGAGCGTCAAAGTTAACATTAATGGGATTTGATTCGTTTAACAGACGGGTAAAGTATTCTCTCCACTCAGGCTTGATCTCATCTTGTTCAAGAATTATCTCATTTTTATCGTTTTTGATACATGAGGCACCAACTATGTCTTTTTTCGTACGCATTGCTTGTTTTGCTATATGATACAGAGATTTCATTTGTTCACCTTTGCTTTTAGTGAGCACTGATCTGTCCGTGTCTGTGCAACTTGACTTCTTGCATAGTTGTTCTTCACACGGAAAATTATATTAATAGCCTTCGGTGTTGTTGCTTGACAACAAAGAAATCAATTTGCGTGGCTGATGGTCCACTTTTGTATGTTATGAGACGTTCCAACCTCTTTCTAAAATATGTGTTCTGTAAACAAAACCCATGACTTTCAGCAAACTCAAGGATGCGGTTGCCATCTTCATTCCGTTCTCCATAGCCAAAATCGTCATGTACGTTGTCAAAACTATCTGTTTTCTCTTCAACGTGGCTATTGAGATCGCCTCCAATCAGGATTGTTTCAGATTTTGGTATTGTTGAGATGTTGTCAGAGAATTCAGCCCTGAAGTCATTTTTCATCTCTTCTGATTCGCCTGTCTGTGGGATGCGTATGCAGAAAAAATAATCATTGTTTGCTTTTCTATGCGAAGCTTGATCCCTATGAGACGTGAATTAATCCTTTTAATATCCAGTACTTCTTGGGCTAGCGGTCCTCTGACAAAAATTCCAACACCTTTTGACCATTCTAGAATAGTTTATATTTTTCTTTGTCTGAGTTGACATGACAGACACCATTCGATTTCCATCGGGTTTCCTGATGGCAGCAGATGGCAATCCTTCTACTCTCGAGCATTTCTGCGATTTCCATGCTGCGGCCAGTCAGTGATCCAACATTGAGCGTTCCAAGTCTAAGTACCATAGAGGGGCGATTCTGAATTTTTTTGCAACATCCCTCCGATATTGCATACTTCCCAGTGATTCTTGGCACCCCTTGACCACTAAAGGCCCGGTGGACTAGGGGCCGTTGTTTTTCTTTGTGATGGCATAAGAGTAATTTGGGGAAAAGTTTTTACATCCGGACACCCATCCTGACGACAACCACCAGTTATAAGCGGTGGGCCTAGCCTTTTGCTCAAAAGCACGCAAGGCAGCGTGGATGCAGTTTTATGTCATGCCCAGGGCCATTAACAATTATATATATATACACACACACACACACATATATATATATATATATCAAATGTCAAATATATATATTATATATATGTTGGTAATAGACCATAGTTTTTATAATATTCTATAAATTCTACCGAATGTTTGGCGTTAAAAAGTTTATAGTTCGTTTTTTTCGATTTTTCTCACTAATGTTTTTTGGAGAACGTTTAGTTTATTAAAATTCAAAAATAAACTTATTTTTCGAATTCATGAAAATAATATATATATATATATATATGTATATTAGATAGATTTATATAGCGCTCTTTCATCAAATCTCAAAGGCGCTGAAACAAATCACATGAAAACAACAATCAAAGCGCTCATTGCATAAACAGAAACGTTTTTAGATCCCTCCTGAAGGATAACATTTAATGCCCCGAAGCATGCAGTTCCAAAGGCAGGCTATTCCATACAGATGGCCCAACAATTGAAAAATTTCTTAAAATCAGACACATACAACAAGAACAGCAACGGACCCAACACAGATCCCTGTGGAACACCAAACGACAATCTCTCAACATCAGATACTTCACCACTAAACAAAAATTGCTGAGTACGATCACACAAGTAAGATTTCAACCAAGAAAGGATGATATATATATATGCACATTGCACAGTGACTGATGCTGACATTAGCAAGGTACTGCTGATGACTACTGTACTTACTTACTGTATACATATATATATATATATATCAATCAATCAATCTTCGTTTTGCGTCCAGAGACCCGGTTTCCCGAGGTAGGACGTATATATATATATATATATATATATATATATATATATATATATATATATATATATAAAATTAGAATTAAATTTATTCATGTATTTCTGTGTTTGAAGTACACTGATGATGAAAAGGCTTTTCTGTAGTAATGTCGTTATTAATAATGTTTTGTCAAAAATGTCAAACATTAAAAGTTTTTTATTTAACCTTAATAAACTTCATCAAGATGATAAAAGTCTCGTTAGAAAAATTGACTCAACTACAAGTTGAATAATGCCAAAAATGCAGTGATCTTTATAAATAATTGTATTTATGATAGTCTAAACCCAATATATATATATATATATATATATATATATATATATATATATATATATATATATATATATATATATATATATATATATATATATATATATATATATATATATATATATATATATATATATATATATATATATATATATATATATATATATATATATATATATATATATATATATATATATATATATATATATATATATATATATATATATATATATATATATATGACTATCTCCGATTTTTTTAAATTTTAGCAGTATGTACTTCAATGTACATCGACAAAATATAATTTTTATAACAATTTTTTTAAAATGGGTTAGTTATGATGATTTTTGTGTCACCACTCTTCAATTTTTGAGTGATTTTTCAAAACTTGTAGCCTACCTTAATGAATCTTTTTGTATACATTAATGATACAATATATTATCAGACCAAATAAAAATTTATTGTCTCAAATCAAAAGATGTTTAGCACAAAAATTTGTGAAAAAATTGAATTTTTTGAAAATTTTCGTTTTCCGGGCGTCATAGCTCCAGATCTATCGCAAAATAAATGTTTTACTTTATATCTTAATTACTTCAAAATGTCAAAAAATTGAAAAACTAAATTTTTCTCTTTTCGTTTTGTATAGCGCTTTTATAGCTTAACAAAATATCAAAAAACATAATGGCTATTATTTTACTTCAAATAGTGAAAAAGTTTCAAAAATTGGCACTAATAAAAAAATTGTCTTTAAAACTTTTCAAACAACATCTTTCGGTCACCGAGTTAGCTCAGTCAGTAGAAGTGCCATGTCTCGCACTCGCTTCTATTAGGCGATGGCTTAGTTCGAATACATTCCGTTAGAAATTCAAAGACCATCATTCCCGTGTGATGCGGTGCTTGCGCGTGCATACATAATGTTTGTATGTGTCGTGTGGTGTGGATAGTGTATAGCTTTTGTGGCACGAACGTTTAATTATAAGTAACATGTATGCAGCTCTACTTTTGACAGAGTTGCATTACAAAGAATAAAAAAAATTATTAACCAAGTTGATACAATTAACTTTTTAGGTATTCACTTAGAGAATAACTTATTTTTGGCCAGCCATGTTATTTTTGTAACTGGCAAAATCAATCCTTGGTATTTTATGTAACTTACTTCCTCAATTTTTATGCAATTTATTCTTCAATTTTCAATGCGTTATACACTTGTTTTATATATCTTCATTTGTCTTATAGTGTTTTAATCTAGGGCAACGGCCCAGAACTAACAAAATTTTGTGACGAAAAAAATTTTTAAGATTCGTTTTTCAATTTAGATTATAGTCCTCATGCGCAACATTTGTTTAGTTCGGCAGGTATACTTTATTTTAAACAATTATATAAATATATACTTTATTTTTTCTCTTTAAATAAATTAATGACTTGTTACCATTTTTAATAAAAAAATGCCTGTATTTAAAATATTACAAGACATCAACGTACTTTTTGTATCTAATAAGACTACCTAATAAGACTAAAACTGTTGCAAATAAGTCTATTTCATACTGGTCCCTGAATTTGGATCGAAATAATTCCATGTGGCATTGAAATGTATCGAATATATCACCTTTCAAAAAACTCTTAAAAAACTATATTTTGAATCGCCAATTTTTATATTTTACATATTAAACCTCAAATTTGTATAATAACGTTATGAACAATTTTGGTAATTTTCATCTTATGGGAACTATCATGTTTTGTTTACAACGTTCGGAATTTTTGTTCATTTAGATGCTTCATTTTGTCGTTAGTTTACGTTACATTTTGTTTTAATTATTTAGGGTGGGTGTACCTGATAAGCCAGTTATAGCTTTTTACGGTCTTTCCTCTTGTTTTTCAGTAAGTAAGTAAATGAAACTAAAAGAAAGATTTTGTTACTGTTACAGTAGGTTACCAAAATCATGAAATGTTATTCTCAAATATCGTTGAATAAAGAAATGTAAAAATTTGCTTTTTACTTTCTTCAAACTGCGTTCATTATGATATGTTACCTCTTTCATCTTCATGAGCACATCGAGTGTGCATCTGTGAATATCAAACAAATTTCAAACTCATGCTTGAAAATGTGCCATCAAAACTTTGCTCCATATCGTGGTAAAAAAAAATGAGTGTACAGTATGTTAACAGATGTGATGAATGGCCAAGAATCGAATGCTGAAAACACCTCAAATCGATTTTTGAATAAACTGCAATTTCTGTTGGCAATGCATTCAATTTCCACAAATGAGCAATGATAATTAATGCATTTTATTGATTACTCTATGGGATACAACTGAGTTTTTTCGGAAGATTTTCACAAAAGCACGACGTTATCATCGCACCGTGGCATAAGTAAAGAGCTTTCAAAACATTTCAGCGATTTAAAAGAATAGATATAAAACTCTAAATGTATTGCATTGATAGATTTTACTTAAAACAAATAGCGATAAACAAGATGTCAACATTAGAACATACGCAAGTTACTCTTCATCCAATCCTTAGCTACAGATAAAATACTGTCTTTGGAATGTGTATGCAAGATTAGTGACTGTCTTGATCGCGACCTTTTTATCGTTTTTATTTTTTAGAAGCATTTAATCAGCTATACAATTCAAAACATGAAAAATGTTGTTTCAATTAAATATTTTTTTGATAGTGAAGAAAGCTATAGCAAAATGATGGCTCAATGGTTAAAGGCGCCTGGTCTTGCTATTGCAATGACTGGGTTCGAATAAAAAGAGATCCCCGCCTATCATATGCAATGTGTATGATGCGTGGTTTGCACGCGTATTCATATACGCTGTGTGTTTGTCGTTGAAACCTCTGAAGCTAACGCAAAAGAGAGAGAGTAACCTTTAACCTTTAAAAGTTTTTCAAATTTAATTTATCACAAACTAGATATGGAGTTAGAGGCAGGATGACACTTTTTTTTTACAAATTCTCACAGAATAATATCTTGCAATGAATTGGAAAAGGGACAAAAATTATTTGCAAGAACTGGTTTGCAGAAAACGAATAATCAAATATTGAACGCAAATGATTTTTATAAATATAGTGATGCAAAATAAAAGAGTATTTTTTCTTTTGATCCAAGAACGACGTTATTGGTTGGGTACAATTTCTGGCGTATTTTGATTGTTTTGTCTGGTGATAGATTATTTATTGAAAAATAATAAAAAAACTTAATACGAAATTGTTTTTATGCATATAAATCAGTTTAAAAAATTTTAAGATAAAAAATATAAAAAATTTACACATGAAATAAAATTTTTTGCTTGTTTTTGTCTGGTTTTTCATTTTTTAAAGGCAAACACCTATTCTTTTTTGGTATGTCGAAGTTATAAAAGCACTATACAAAACAACAAAATTTAAAAACTGATTTTTCAAGGTATAAATTGGCGTTAAACAATATGAGATTTTTAATTTTTGGACATTTTGAAGACTAATAGCTTGAGAAATCGAAAGCAGATTTCAACAAAATTTTGCTTATCAATTAAGACTATAAGGTATTTAAAAAATATAATAAAACAATTACCTTTTTACTAATTTGTGGCTGTGAGGCTTCGAAAATGTAAAAAGTTTCCAAAAATTCTATTTTTTCACAATTTCTTGTGCAAAACATCTTTTGATTTAGGACAATAATTTTTATTTGTTTTTATATTGTGTTAATGTGTACAAAAAATTTTCTTAAAATAAATTAGCTAGCTTAAGAGATGTGGCGTTCTACTTAGGTACAAGTTTTGAAAAAATAATCAAAAATCTTAATAACTGAAAAAATAATCGAAATTTTTGTATGAAATTTTTATTTTGTGGATGAAATACACTGAGGTTCTTATTGTTAAAATTTAAAAAAAATCGGAGATGGTCGGGCGTTGACCACAGTTCAAGTTGATCGAAAATGAACGATATATCTTCTTTGTTTACGAGCAAGGGTTGAGTTGCATAGATAAAATTCAAACATTCAGTTTGATAAAATTTATTACTTTTTTAAATTTTTGCACGTTTATGTCGTTTTCCCCACTTTTTTCTATTCCCGTCCATCATTATCGATTCCAGAACAGTGGTTCCCTACACCATAAGTTTTCGATCCCGAAAATTAGGTTCCATAAATTTCCATTGAAATCACATTCGAACCTTATATTTACCATGCTCACTTCCTAATTTGCATGGAAAATCAGTTTTATATATACAGTAATAAAAACGCTAAGCACAATAAAAATTTATTACATGTTTTTACAAAACTATTCTTTGCGTTCTTGAGAGTTCTATTGGGGTGCTGAGGGTGTTTTTAATTTAAGTCATTGACTAGGAGCGTGGTTCTGAAGGAAATTATTAGGATAATGACAGTACAAAATCTTCTGAAAATAAACATTATTACCACAGGTCAACTAAATAGCGTTTGCAAAATCTGGAAAAGGCCATAAAATTTATAAATTAATTTCAGCGTTAGAAAAAGCCTTATTTTTGGTCCAACTGGTGTCCCGGATTTGGAGTTTTTTAACCCAGCAAATTGAACAAAACATCAACTTCAGTCAGCGGGCCCTTATATTGGGCTGCAGCGAATTCGAATTTATATAAATATGTAATTTTGCCAATAAGGTTGAAAGGTATCTTTGCAGCAGAGCTTTTATGCAGTCATCATAACGCTGCAATTTTTCATTTTGTCTTATGCGCGGACTTTATTTTATTCTCTTTAATGCAGCTCTGTCAAACATGCTATTCTATACTTGTAATTAAACTATCTTGCCACAAAGATTGTAGTATCCTTACTACGACGCACATACACATGTATTCACACGCAAGCACAGCATCATACGCGTGTAATGGTATTTGAGTTTCGGAGAGACTGTATTTTAACCATGTCATCGCGTAATAGCAACGCGATACATGGCACTTCTACCGACCGAGCTAAATCGGTGACTTTGGTTTCGTCATCGCAAATATTTCATTTCAACATCGAAACCAAAGTTGAGCGCATCTTTGGTTGAGTAATGTGATGTAGTTTCAATTGTATCTACCTTTGAGAACAGACCCGGTTGTTTGACCTTTTTGTTTACTACTGTAACTAAACACTGTAGAAAGTTTCAAGTACGTAGCTCTTAAAAAAACCTTTAAAACTCGGATGACTTGTTACGAGCCATGTTTTCATGAAATAAAGTGAAAATGTGTACGTCTTTATAAACCTTTTTTTTAGAATAACGCCAATAGGTGTCTCAGAGATCATTCGCTACCGAATTTTGTTCTGGTGGCTGAACCAGCGACGTGAATACGCAGTGCATTATTAGGCAAGCTTTTCTAAAAAGTGTTATAACATGTGCCAGTCTTTACCAGGCCCTATGATACAGTGCAACAATTTTAACTATACTTTTTAAGTTTAGTGGGTGTTGATATTGTTTATCAAGCAGAATGTTTAACGTTTTTTGTCTAACAAAATATGCACAGCGCTTTCGAGGTTTTTCAAAAGAGGCGCTTTACAGATCATTAAACAATTAATATAATCAAGTCGTGTAGTACAATATTCTAGGTTGCTAATCAACTAGGTTTTTGAGGAGCTAAATTACGTTTGTAAGCTCTAGAAAAAAATGACCCTGAATTAAAGTTGGGCACTATAAAGGGCTGTTCAGCCGTCGGGGAAATTTATTGACGACTATTACCCTATAGCCGCCAACTATTAATGCACAGACTCTTAGAAGCATACAACCTTCTTCAGAATCTGTCTCCGTTGCTCTAAATCCATTTCTGTAGGACTAGTCAAAAGAAAGTTAAATATAAAACTTAAGCATTAGAAGATAACTTCTTTTAGGTCAATTCGTCCCAAGGGTATTCAAATAACTTCAAAACAACTGGGAAAGACCGCAGCTACAAAAACCTGGCAGAACACTCCAAGTGGACAGGACAGAAGATCATTCGGGCATGGCCTTAATACGGGTTTTAGATTTCTTCAAAACAGAGTGCCTTCTTTAGTTACAAGCTTCGTTTACTTGGGTTTAAGATGGTCAAATGATTGAAGGCGCTGGTCCTGCTTGGCGGTGTCTGGGTTCGATTCTTAGGATATCCCCACCTATCACATGCAATGGGTGTGATGAGTGGTTGTTGATACATTTGAGAATTATTAACCTTTTTTTTAAGGAACGAAGTATCCTTTTTTTGGTTTGAAATCAAACTTTTTCTTCTTAACAGGGTGAGCTTTTAAGTATGAACTCTGTCCACCCGAGTCGACTAGTGATAGTGCCACTTATTTTTTTTTGCTTTTTTTAACTGTTAGCTTTACCCCAAGAGATGGGACTGGCTGGCAGTTGTTTGGCTTTGAAGCTTTCATTTATTCAATTCTCTCCAGAGTTTTTCAGAGGTATCAGCCATAAACACACTATGTTATGTAAGTACACGTGAATCTACACATCGCGAAACTTTTACATGTGATAGGCGGAGATCTCATTACATTCGAACCAGGTCATTGCAACAGCATCCTAACCTTTTCACCGTCGCATCATCTATTGCTCATGTGTGGTCATTAGCAGCTTATTTTACCTGTATCACTGCTTCCGATGAGGGCCATGTTTGTTCTCCCACATATATGTATATGTATGCTGCAGTTATTATAGAATTAACTTATATTTTAAAATTAACATTGACCAAATGCTTATACCTCCTTTATAAAGGTTAACTTTTTTATAACCTAACAGGAATGTTAACAATGATATTATGGAAATGTTAATTTTAGCATATGCTTGTAAAACCTCTTCTGCACGTAGCATCGTTGGTGTTGTTCCATATTTACCATATAGCAAACAAAGTACAATGAGAAAAAGAGGTTGCATAGTTGCTAAATTATTAGCTGATATGATGTGCAAAGCAGGTAAATTATTTAGTTTCAAATTTATTTGATAAGCTTATTTTCATTATTTTACTTTTCATTTAAAGCTTAAAACATGAAAAATATGGATAACAATATTTAAAATTTATTTTAATATTTATTAATTATTTTTAATAATAAAGATATTAATATTTACTAATATTGTAATCAATAACTAAATCTTATAATTAAAATGATTTTTTGCTTTTATTCATGGTACAGTACAAGCAACTGAAGATTATATAAAGTAATATTAAAATAGTGTTAAGAAGCTTAAATAAACGCCACGGAAATTATTTTAGACAATCTAATGTTTGGTAACGGTTCAAATACAGTAAATTTGTTTTAATTTGCGCTCTTAAATTTTGATCCTACGATCAAAATAATTGAGCTGGCTTGGCTGAAAATATTTCTAATCAGTGACATCTTTTTGTCTTTAAACACGAATCCGTGCTTGGTAGGTAGTCTCTTCCACATAGCCGGCAAACATATAGCGCGAAAACAGAAAGCCAAGATCCTACGATCAAAATAATTGAGCTGGCTTGGCTGAAAATATTTTTAATCAGTGACATCTTTTTGTCTTTAAACACGAATCCGTGCTTGGTAGGTAGTCTCTTCCACATAGCCGGCAAACATATAGCGCGAAAACAGAAAGCCAAGTCTATTCTTTTTCTATCTCTTCTGTATATTTCGTCACGGTCGACCTTGTCTTTTCGGCTGCTAGTGTTTCCTTTTCCAGTAAGATTATCCAGCGTCCTCTGTTTGATGCCTGATCTTTCCTGGGCCTCCAGTCATCTAATGTTAGCGGAACTCTTTGTATCGAGACTAAAGACGTCCTTTGCAACGAGTTTCTTTATCCAACTCACTAAATAATAGAACTTGTAATAGAACGGTTTTGTCTGATTACTTTCTTCTTACAAGACCAAGAAAACAGAGGCTTTGCTTTGTTCACTCAACATAGATTTTTTTGTAGACTGGCAAGGCAAGCTTACTTAAGTTCTTTATTCTTAGGGATTTTTTATTTTGCTACTTGATGTGATAATACAACGCATCTGAGGTAAAAAGCATTTGTTTCCTTTCCTGCCTGACCAAGACTGTCCAGGTCTCAATGCTGTACAGGTGCTCAATCTAATATTTCGCATTCAAGTTTTTGTCTGGCATAAAAGCTTGCGGTCATCCCAGACTTTTTTTGTTAAGCCTGGCCATGAGTGCTACTGCAATTGATTTCATTTTTAACGGAGATTGTCTGTATATATTTTTTTTCCACGTCCTTCCTTGGGGAACTGGGTCTCTGGACGCAAAACGAAGATTGATTGATTGATTGATTGTCTGTATATTTTTAACTCATAGTCGTTATTGTTATTATTGCCCTGCATCAGGCATTCGGTGGTTGCTCCAGGCGAGGCCTGAGCCAATTTACCACCGTTATCGGGTTGAGCCAGAGATCTATAAATCTAAGATCATTGGGGTTGTTGATTCAGCTAAACAGATGGAGAACATCGTCTGGGTGTTGATGACAGAAAGGACAGATGTTGTTAAGCCCACTGCCTATTCTTGCTTTGTAGCTGCTGAGAAAGATGCTGTGGCCAGGACGGAGTTAGAATAACGTCCATCCGATTGCCCTGAACAGATTTCAGTCTTATTTTAGATGTTGGTGGTACCAACAAGTAGCACCAGGGCAAGATATAAGTTGATGGTGGTTTTGGCGGCGTTACTATGGGTAGTGACTGAAGCAGCTTTAAGAGAGGTACCGTTGATGGCCGCAGGAAGTATCTTCTGTATTGTAGAAGACTGTCTTGAACTGATGGTGTCTTTCATGTTGCGATATAGTCTGGGCTCTGTTGTGATGTTGTGACACGGGTGTTTTGGCTCGTAGCATTGCAAAAAGATTTAGGAGAACAGGAGGTCAGAATTTTGTCTTAACCGATGGCATCTGGCAATCCGATAGCAGGTGCTGTTCTGAAGTTATGTTTGACAACCAGTGATGCAGCATTCTGTGTACGTTGTAGGCGGTTGTAGATAGTATCGAACGTTAATGGCGACCAGGCAGGACTCTGTTAATGAGCGTCCGCTTGCTTTGTAAGTCCGCAGAAGTGTTTTCTTGTCCTGAACGAAGGAAATACCGCTGAAAGCCATTAAGATGTTGTTTCTTTTGGAGGCTTTTGATGATGCTGCCAACTTGTGATGGTGTGAAATGGACAACATTGTGTATAAGGTTAAAAGGTTAAAGGTTTCTCCCTCTCTTTTGCGTTTGCTTCAGAGTTTTCAACGACAAACACACAGCGTATATGAATACGCGTGCAAACCACGCATCATACACATTGCATAGGATAGGCGGGGATTTCTTTGTATTCGAACCCAGTCATAGCAATAGCAAGAACAGGCGCCTTTAACTATTGAGTCATCACGCCGCCCCAAATATAAGGTAATATAAGGTAATATAAGGTAAGGCCAAATATTTAGGATTTTATTCTGGAGGTAGTAGTCGGTTGTTGGTTTTGATCTGAGGATGGTGGTAATACTGAGAAGTATGAAAAATGAAAATAGAGATTGTAAATTTGGTGGTGGTTATTTCTAGGTTTGGTTGATTGAAGAAATTGTTTAGTTTTGGAAGCCGCTGGGTTAAAGTGTCCACATCTGAGCCGGTTGTGTAAATGGTGAAATCGTTGGCTTAAGTGATGATTAAAATGTTTTGAGGTGGTTCAGGGGCCTTGAAGACGTAATAGTTATACAGAGATGAGGATAACACTGAGCCTTGATGCACTCTTAGATGTATGATACGTTGTTTAGAAAGCTGTTGTCAGAACTCTGTTGTGGCTGAGCGTCTACGTCGATAATTTGATTACCAGTGAAAAATTGACCTAGGGGTAAAGAGGACAGGGGATCGGAGAGCAAGGTTGGATGGTTGACGGTGTCGAAGACCTTCGTGTGATCCAGTGCAGTGGGGATGGTGCGATGAGCCGGTTTTTTCTGATTGAGGCCATTCGCGATATCAGTGGTGACTACAGGGTTTTGATGTTGCAAATATTTTGTTGAATAAGTTAGTTAGGTTGTTGGCCATTGGGGTTGTTGGTCGATGGCAACAATGCCATCAATTTCAACAACAGGCTAACATTGTTAGGATATTGTTTTGGTTTACCATTGAGGGTTTTTGTGGTGTTCCAGAAGCGATTGGTGTTGGTTTTCCTATTGAGGTGCCCAGAAAGTTCTTCCAACGTGACTATTTAATGTTGTTGATTTTTTGTTGGATGTTTGATGAGAATTTGACTATGTCTTTAGATGAAATATCAATGAATCTGAGATTATTGCACTGTTCCATTTGCTCAGTGATTTCTTTTGAGAGACCTTGTATGGCATGTTTACGTCTGCCTGATGGAATGTTGTGGTCACTGGCAGTTGTTAGAACCTGGCGGAAAAGTTTCTTATTTGCTAATAAGTCAGGAGAGAAGGCGACGTTTGAAAAAGCGGCTTTAGTTTTTGCAGTGAATCCTACCTAGTTCGCTTTTGCAAAATTTGTAAACTTTATTTTAGAGATTATTGATGGTTGCATTGTTGTTTATAGGGTGATATGGATCGGAAGGTAATCTGATAGTAGAGCTGTCAAGTTTAACCAATCCATGTTTGTGATCAGGGTGTCTGACGCAATTGAGATATCTGGTGAGGACAGCTGACCAGATGATAGTAGGCGGGTCTGAGTATCCATGTTGAGTGTGCCGCTGCCTGAGTCAAAGCTAGGGTTTCTTGGAAGTCTTCCATGCTGGAGTGCCAGAGCGTTTCATGAGCGTTGATATAACCCAATAATATTAAATTGGGCATGTCAAGGAAGTGAGAGATTGATGTTGTAATATTTGGTAGACAGATGGATTGAGGAGGTATTGACAATGTTGATATCTGTGTTTTCGACCCTGATGGTGATGGCTTGACATTTCATGGTTTTTAGATCCGGTAATTGTTTGATAGTGTAGATAATGCTGTCCGTACGCCTCTTCCGCTCTTTCAGTCTCTGTGGTATGTAGCGTAGTCCTTGAAAATTGGATTCTTTTGATTCTTGAATTGTTGCAATGTGTATGTGGTGTATTAATAAGTGTTGTTGTAATTTGTATTGTTTGTTTTTGATGCCGTTACTGTTTGGTGGAAAGATGTTGATCTGACCGGTAGTTTGAGTAGAAATTTTGTTGGTATTGGATAAGTTTGAGCTGTGGTTGACGAATGTTGATCGCTGAAGAGAAACATCCTGTGCCGTCGAGCTATTCAAGTTTAAGAACGGGCAAGGACAGTTGTTACAAAAAACCCGTTAACGTTGGTTGAACAATTGCAGCAAATTCTGCAACGAACTGAATATTGGACTTGTTAATCTTGTCGATACATACGAGCCAGATTCAGATTTTTGAGCCAGGATTTGAGTTAATGCCGGCCTTTAAAAAGATGCAACGGTGCACACAGACCGGAATAGGCTGCTCCGGTGGCAAGAACCCATCGGCAGGGAGGAGTTTCTCAACAATTTGTTGAAGGACTGACCGAAGGGCTGTCTAGATCAATCAATCTTCGTTTTGCGTCCAGAGACCCGGTTTCCCGAGGTAGGACGTTGTTTTCTTTGCCATCAACTTTTTGCGCCAAATTAGACGATCAGTTGTATCCATTTCATTTAAATTTAGAGCTTTCATGTCTTGCTCGATTGTTTGCGACCAGGACTTCTTTGGACGTCCTTTGGGACGTGTGCCAGGTACTTCAACATCTGCAAGAGAAGTTATGGCACTGTTTCCACTTCGTTTGGCATGACCAAACCACCGCAGACGGTGTTGCCGGCATTCGTCTTTTATATCATCTAAACCAGCAGGACGCAGGATTTCTGTAGATTTGATGTGGTCCTTCAGACTTATTCGTTGCATCCATCGGAGCATTTTCATGTCGGTTCGTTGAAGTTGTTCTTCCAGTTTGGTTGTCATTGGCCATGTTTCTGCACCATATAACAAGACCGGACGTATCACAGATTTATAAAGTCTTGATCGTAGTGAGATGTCACGCCGCATCAATATAGAGGCAAGGAGATGCCATTTATTCCAGGCTGCACGTATGCGTGCTCGAACGGCAGCTTCAGCTTTTCCAGCACAATCCAGAACATCCCCTAGATATTGAAACGATGTGACTTTCTCTATTTTAATGGCTTCAAAAACAGTGCTATTTCGAATTTGTTGTTGTGGATTGATGCAAGCAGGACAAACAAAATTGAACACTTTAGATAAAGTACCAATTATTTTTGAACAACGTTTGTGACACCACTGGTTACACTTTTGACACTTGATTGAATTGTTACCTACACCAGCTTTACAAACTGAACAGGGCCATCGTCCAGTAGCTGTGGATTGGATGGGTTTACCAGTGTCCATTGCTTTGGTTTTGCTAATGTTGACTTTGAATCCATGATCGGCGAGTCTGGTGTTCCAATCTTCAAACATTGTGCTGCATTCTGCTCAGACATGGCTGTTAAAACGATATCATCAGCATATACTAGATTCCAAATGTCACCAGTGCGTATCGGTTTTGTGATTTCTTCCATCACAGTTATAAATAACAGTGGACTGAGAATCGAGCCTTGGTGAACTCCAACGCCGATGTCAAATGCATCTGTGTTTCCAACCGTTGTGCTGACAAGAGTCTTAGTATTCGTAGACATTTCCATCACAAGTCGAACAAGATATTCTGGAATGAGTTGTCGACGTAGACTCCACCTGATTGCTTCACGGGGAACGCGATCAAATGCTTTTTGAAGGTCTACAAAAATGTGTGATAGTTGTTGATGCTTTGCGAGATACTTCTCTTGCAGTTGCCGAAGGATGTGAATTGCATCAACTGTTGATTTCCCCGCTAGAAAACCAAATTGATAATTTCCGATTGTGATGCACGACATTAATCTTCTCCCAATGATTTTTTCGAAAATTTTCAGGGAGTGTTCTAACAGACGTATACCCCGATATGATGAACAGTTCAATAGATCACTTTTGCCTTTGTATAGCGGGACTGTCATGCTATAGTTCCATTCAGTCGGCATTGAGCAATTTCTCCAGATTTCACGGCAAAGTTGTAGTAACGTTTGGATACCTGCAGTACCAGATGCTTTGATAATGTCATTTGTGAGTCCAGTGGGCCCTGCTGCCTTTCCATCCTTCATAGCTTTTAGAGCTTCTGTAAGCTCCTCTACAGTGATGTCTGGAATCGGACCTTCGATGGGTGGAGCGTCAAAGTTAACATTGATGGGATTTGTTTCGTTTAACAGACGATTGAAGCATTCTCTCCACTGTAGCTTGATCTCATCTTGTTCAAGAATTATCTCATTTTTGTCGTTTTTGATACATGAGGCTTTGCTTGTTTTGCTATACGATACAGAGATTTCATTTGTTCACCTTTGCTTTTAGTGAGCCACTCTCTGCACTGATCTGTCCGTGCCAGTGCAACTTGACGTCTTGCATAGTTCTTCTCACGGAAAATTTTATGGTCATCTACAGACTTTGATTTTTGCCATTGCTTGTATGCAACTTTCTTTTCAGCTATTGCATTTTGTACACTGTCATTATACCACCAAGTGTCACGTTTATGCTGACGTTTTGTACCAGTTTTCCCCCAAACTGTAGTTGCAGCGTTCATTAAAACTATTTTGTATGTACTCAAATCTGTACTGGCTTGCGATTGGTGGTCTAACTGTGTGAAATCTGTTAAAATTTTTCTCGATGAATATTGCTTTTCAGCTTACACGTTTTGATTCTCCGAGGCATTTGTTTAGACTTATGTTTTGACAGTTCGACAACCACGTCTGCAACAGGAACCTATGTTGGGCGACACATGATTCGTCAGGTATAACTTTGACGTTTTTGAACAGCCTTCGGTGTGGTTGCTTGACAGCGAAGAGATCAATTTGTGTGGCTGATGTTCCACTTTTGTATGTTATGAGATGTTCCAACCTCTTTCTAAAATATGTGTTCAGTAAACAAAACGCCTGACTTTCAGCAAACTCAAGGATGCGGTTACCATCTTCATTCCGTTTTCCATAGCCATGTACGTTGTCAAAACCATCTGTTTTCTCTCCAACGTGGCCATTGAGATCGCCACCAATCAGGATAGTTTCAGATTTTGGTATTGTTGAGATGGTGTCAGAGAATGCAGTCCAGAAGTCATTTTTCATCTCTTCTGATTCGCCTGCCTGTGGTGCGTTTGCAGAAAAAATTGTTTGCTTTTCTATGCAAAGCTTGATCCCTATGAGACGTGAATTAGTCCTTTTAATATCCAGTACTTCTTGGGCTAGCGGTCCTCTGACAAAAATTCCAACACTTTTTGACCATTCTAGATTAGTTTATATTTTTCTTTGTCTGAGTTGACATGACAGACACCATTCGATTTCCATCGGGTTTCCTGATGGCAGCAGATGTCAATCCTTCTACGCTCGAGCATTTCTGCGATTTCCATGCTGCGGCCAGTCAGTGATCCAACATTGAGCGTTCCAAGTCTAAGTACCATAGAGGGGCCATTCTGAATTTTTCTGCAACATCCCTCCGATATTGCATACTTCCCAGTAATTCTTGGCACCCCTTGATCACTTAAGGCCTGCTGGGGACTAGGGGCCGTTGTTTTTCTTTGTGATGGCATAAGAGTAATTTGGGGAAAAGTTTTTACATCCGGACACCCATCCTGACGACAACCACCAGTTATAAGCGGTGGGCCTAGCCTTTCGCTCAAAAGCACGCAAAGCAGCGTGGATGCAGTTTTATGTCATACCCAGGACGTTCAAAAGCACGCAAGGCAGCGTGGATGCAGTTTTATGTCATACCCAGGACGTCCTTCCTGGACAGGCTGTCTGGAGGTTTCTCCAATTGCTTTCACCGCGAGAAGGCCGTTGCATCTGTGCCAGGTCGTAGTCGTCAACTGCTTTATTTGCTGGCACCTTTGTACCTTAGACATTTATATTTTGGAGACAACAACAAATTCGAAATAACAATGTTTTTGAAGCCATTAAGGTAGAAAAAGCCACATCGTTTCAATATCTAGGGGATGTTCTAGATTGTACTGGAACAGCTGAAGCTGACGTTCGAGCATGCATACGTGCAGCCTGGAATAAATGACATCTCCTTGCCTCTATATTGATGCGGCGTGACATCTCACTACAACTACGATCAAGACTTTATAAATCTGTGATGCGTCCGGTCTTGTTATATGGTGCAGAAACATGGCCAATGACAACCAAACTGGAAGAACAACTTCAACGAACCGACATGAAAATGCTCCGATGGATGCAAGACATGAGAGCTCTAAATTTAAATGAAATGGACACAACTGATCGTCTAATTTGGCGCAATAAGTTGATGGCAAAGAAAACAACGTCCTATCTTGGGAAACTGGGTCTCTGGACGCAAAACGAAGATTGATTGATTGATATATCTATTTTGGATAATAAAAGACTTCGCATTATTATTATTATTATTGTTATTATTATTATTATTATTCATTTCATTTATTTGAACGTTTAGTTTCTTCTTTGCAATTAACTGATTTAAAGTAATCATTTTCAGAAGTTTTACAGCAAACAAATTTTTTTTGTCGATTTAATTGAATTTCAATAAAACGTTTTTCTCAAACATTATTGGGTTATAATTTGGTTGTTATGTACTGATCAACAAGCATACCAAATAAAGTAGGCACAAAGAAAACTTCAAAATCATCCATTAACAGTATAATCTTAGATCAAAATCGTTCTTTAATAGTATAGTTTTAGATCAAAATCGTCCATTAACTATATAATCTTAGATCAACAAAATTTTAAAACATATTTGCCAATTATTACAATTACTAAATTTGAATAATATATGCTCGTGAACAGTTGCTATATTTTGCATGAAAATAATTTAATTTGAAAAATATTTGTATAGGATTCACGCATATCATCACTATGGATTTACATCAAAAAGAAAGTCAAGGGTTTTTTAATTGTCCTGTTGACAATTTAAGGGCTTCCAATTTTTTAATACAATACATTAAAGAATCAGTGAGTATACTTTTTTAAATTTGAAATGCTATTCATATTTATCATTCGATTATTGTAATTTTTTAGTTTTCAAATTTTTTAGATATTTTATAATTAAACTGTTCAATTAAATCAATATTATTTGCTATTATTGACATTTTATTTGATTGTAAAGACAACTAATTTGATCGAATTAGAAATCTATCACTAGGAAAACCACTTAAAAATTAATTTTTCATTGATATAAATTTATTCACACTTTAAGCATTTGGTAATTATCATAATTTTATTATTTCAAAATTATAAATTTGTTTTAAAATGTCGTTTTATTATTTTTGTCAGCGCCTGCTTTCAAACTCATTCATTTTGATCCGCTAAGTCAAAATAAAATTTTTTCAATAAAATTTGTTGAACGCATTATACAACAGTTCATATTGCCACACTTTGCAGCTTATATTGCAAGAATGTACGAAGCTACGTCTGCGCTAAATACCCTTTGCTGTAAATACTGCAGCATATCTTTTTTAGTTAGTCGGCGGCTAATACCGCACATTTCCACGAAAATTTACTAAGTCCGATACTGCAACATAATATTCAATAGCCGATAGTATTTACTGCTGTGTAGAGTGTAAATTACTTAATCCGCGGTAAAAGCCGTTGCTTTTCTGGCAAACATACTTGGTGCATAGCAATAGTTTAAGTCTAAGAAAAAAGAGAAAAACTGAATTTCTTTTGACAGCATTTATAAGTTTGAAGGTATTTGTTTCGCTAAGAAAGTGTTTTCAATTTATATTTATTGGTACTTCGATAATTACAAACCTAGGCTCCTCACACATCGATTTAACTGTTTCGTGAGTTCTTTTTTCAACGGACCGAAAATTTGTCGTCAATGTTTTTTGGGAATTTTTAACAGTTTGACTATATTCGTTACAACAATATTGGCTTTATGTTAACATCGGTATTGTTTGATGTACTGCAAATATTGATATTGTTATAACCGCGTAAATGATCGAATTGTGTTGCGTTATTTATTATTTGACTCTTGTTATCTTTGCATTTTGTAGCCTTTTGATTATAAAATCGGCTATAAATATGTCCTACGTAAGTGAGGTTCAGCAGTTGAGGTTTACAGGGTGGTTTACAAGCAGGTTTCGAGCATAGAAAGTCAGGTTCGACACGAAGTCTTAAATGTGATATAGGTAGTTATTATTTGGATTAGTTTATTGTTTCTATTACTGTTGGTATTCAAATAAACGTTCAACAATGTTTTCATTTGAAGCAGCTGTGTTCATCTATCAGAAATCTTGAACCTACGGAATAATGAACACTTGACGATCGTTAGAAGCTGGTGTTGGGAATATAGAGATTATTGAAGTTATAACATCGATGTTGTTAGTTACGAGGTTAAGGGTTTACAACAATATTTATCGATTGCATCCATATCCAAAGATACGTAGGACGTATTTATAGCCGATTTTACAACCAAAAGATTACAAA
Source organism: Helobdella robusta (assembly GCF_000326865.2). Classification (NCBI taxonomy): domain Eukaryota; kingdom Metazoa; phylum Annelida; class Clitellata; order Rhynchobdellida; family Glossiphoniidae; genus Helobdella; species Helobdella robusta. Next base: position 42,308 of record NW_008705338.1, on the reverse strand, counting down.
TATTGCAAATATAACATTAGTCAAATAATAAATAACACAGCATGGGCTACAAAAGAACTGAGGAGGTAGCAAATACGGCATCAATGTTGTAAAAAAAAGTATTAGAAGATTATTGGGGAACAACCAGGATCCAATAGCCTATACTGGTTAGGAGAGGAAATGACAAAAAAGAATTGACTCATCATTTTTAATTAAAATCTCAATACATGTTATCCTCGGCGAAGATTGATTGATTGTTTTATTTATTACTTGTCAGTTTGATAAATGTTCAATGATAATTATGTAAATTATGAGTAGAATTAACACCCTAAGTCGTATGTTGCGTAAATATCCTTTGAAAAGCAAAGAATTAGTAATCAATCAATCTTCGTTTTGCGTCCAGAGACCCAGTTTCCCAGTTTATTGCGTTAATTATACCATAATTATATTATAATCATTATATTTAAATAACATTATCATCACAATTATATGCTAGAACAATTAGATGAGAGTTGAACTATACTATACTTACATTATACATCAAGGCAATCTTAGTTGAGAGATTGTTAAAGTAAGAAGTTAAAAAAAAATTAAACCTTTTTCGATACAGTAATATAATTTTTTGATCAGATCAACTTTAAAGCTTGATAAGAAACTTTAAGTACGTACATATATATTATACATAACATAATAACGAGTAAGAAGCTTTTATTCTTTAAAATATCAAAGTCTGATGAACGTAGAAACTGTTACAGTATGCAAGTCACTAGTATAAAATGATAACGAAAAATAAATAACGGAGAAAAAATGTTTAAGCATGAAAAGTATGGAAAATAAAATAAAGTAACAACGAAAAAATGAAATTAATAAAACGAAACACTAGAACTTAATTAAAAAAATTGAAATTAAAATTAGCTGAAAATAAAATAATTATTTAAATTAAATTAGTTTGTTTGCCGATAGCTAAACACGTGCATGCTCGCACCACCGGAAACCAAAAAAGAAGTGTAATTTTGTAATCTCTATTTATTTATTAAAACTAAAATTTATTGTTTTGTTTGTGTTTAATAAAAATATCAGCTGTTTCGGTTCGAACTTATAAAATATAACGTATACAGTATTATCTACACCATTTTTTTATTTTGGCATAAACTTTTATCAGATCCCAGATTATCGAAATGCAGTTATTGTTGCTCGCAATCCAGGTGGCGTGAAGAGAGCATCTTCTTATGCTGAAAGACTACACCTCAATATTGCAGTTATACATGGAGAAGAAAAAATTGCTGAATCTGATACAGTTGATGGACGAAATTCACCACCACCAACCAATGTTCAAAGAAAAAGAAATACAAGTTTGTCTACAGGACTTGAGTTATTACCAGGTAACTTTCGAAATGATGTATATTTTTTAACTTGATTTACGATGGAAAAATCAAAACGTGGTGTTTATTTAGTAAACTACTTTTTATTATACAAAAAGTCATTAAAGAACCAAATGATCACAGTACAAAATATCGTGAATTTTAAGCAGTCTATTATTATTCAAAAGCATCGATTTTACTTTTTATTTTTATGTTTTTTATGTTATGTTTGCTCGAGCGAGCGCCAGTCTCACAAAAATTGAAGACGGAGGTAGCAATATAATTTTGTATTGTATGAAAAAGTTAATTTAATTGATTTATTTATTTAAGAGAAAATAGCCCGGAGAAAACTTTTTGTCAAAAATAAACTTGAAAAAAGTCTCGAACAAATTAAATGTTACAAATGAACAATTCGATGTATATGTTAACATAAAAACTGTTATTCAAATTAAAAATTAAGTGCGTATCGTTAAAGTTCATCAAAAATGAATCGAATAACGATTTTGAATAACGATATGTAGATGACATACAAATAAACATATCAAATTCGCTAAATTAATACAGTTATTACAGCCCAGCCACCAACTAAAATTAGGTTTGTTCAGTGGCGTCCCTAAGGCTATTGAGGCCCGGAGCAGAAATATTTGTGAGGCCTTTCAGAAAAATTTTTTCATTTTTTATTCATCAAAAATCAATGTAGACTTCAAAACATGTTCAACAGACCCACGGGCAAGATTTTCTTTCAATTAAAGAATGACAAATTAGAACTTTTTTTACGAGATTTTGTTTAAGAAAATTTTTTTATTGTTTCATCAAATTTAACTCATTGTCAAACGAAGGTAACTTTCAATCAGCTTCAATTTCGAAAAGCTCCTTTCGCAAGAGACAGTTAAAATGAAAACTGTCAAAAAAATCTTTAAAACTAAATATAAGTTTGGAATATCTATTTCTATTATATAAGTTAACATTTTCAGAGCAGATCACTGTTTAACATGCTCTGCTTGAAGATGACGTCTTAAACGTTTGTTTAATTGTAACCATAATTTTTTCTTCTAGTTTATCAAACGTGTTTTGTGACATTTGGTATCAGCTTTGAAAGTCCTTCATGCCATAAAAGGGGATGATTGAATGGCTGCAAATTTTGCATATAATTTTGCATTGATTTTATACTTTTCCTAAGATCTTGATACAGATAGTCAAGTGACTGATACATAGATCGTATCAATTCTTACTTCATTGTTAAAGCTTCATCTTCTTCAGATATAAGCTTTCTTCGAATTTTTTGGCTTAATTTTTCTGTGAGGTATTTCCATTCTTTCAAAAGTTTCTGTAAAAAATTTCAATGCATTTTCAATCAGTTTGTCGTGAATCTCTTGCAGAAAGAGTTTCAAAGCATCTAGTTTTTTAATAGTTTTTATTAAAATTTGAGCTGAATCTTTTACATCTACATTTTCTGATGGATTACTTAGTTTTTTTTCTAGTGCCTGTCAAATTTACGGAAATGTTTCATTACAGGTTTCACAGCTTGATATTGCTCGCTCCACCTGGTTCCTGCTGACCTTTTCACAGTTATCCCGACTGTTTCTGACAAAATATTTCACTTATGAGTTGATGATGAAAAGCTTTCAATTATTCCAAAAAACGTTACCCAAGTTGAATTGCTTCCAAATGCTTGAACCCCACTCAAGTTAAGCGAATTTGATAGATCTTGGCTTGTACTCCAGAATGAACACTTGACATTACTGAAGCATTGTCTTAACCACAGATTAAGATCCAAACCCTCTTTATCAATAATGTCTTCATTCTTGTGTGATATCAACAACCTTCTTTTTGCAAGAGGAAAAAATCAAAAAAAAGATTCTCTGACCTCTACATTTTTGTTTTTGATATGAACATATTTGATAATCTGGCTTTATTTGTTTTGTTGAGATGTATCATGTGTTGAATCAATCATTATCCTATAATAGTTTGTTTTTTTTTATCTTCAATAATTTTCTGGTTTTCGGTATTTCCCAATATAGAAATAAATTCATTTGGTCGGAGCTTCAAAATAACATTTCTAGTAACCAAGTATATTATATTACTGTATATTTATCTCTAAGCAAACACATAAATACAAAAAATGAAAGCACAAAATACTTTCTATACACTGGTTAATAAATTGATTATTTTAAAATTTGTGTATATCGGCTTTTCGGAGGCCCCCTTTTAACCATACACCCCTTTTAATGCAAAGTGGTTTTGTCCCCTGACCCCCCCCCCTCAGTATGCTAGTGGGTTTGTATATTAAACATCCTGTTCTCATAATACCAATCCATCATGATTTTAAAGGCTTTTACAGTTGATGCATTCACCACTTCACCTGGCATATCATTGCTAAACTGAACTACCCTGTTGGTGAAATAATACTTTCTACAGTCCACTCGTACGATACACGTCCTTAGCATTAAATTATGTCGTCTGGTGAAAGCAACATTATTTCTGAACAAATGTGGTCAAATCTCCGGATCTATCAGACCGTGAAGCATATTTTACACCAAAATCAAATCACCTCTAACTGCGATAGGCAAGTTATGGAAGGTTTAATTTTTTAACCTTTTGCTGTAATCAAGATACTGGCAAGACTTTATTAGTTTCGTTGCTCTTCTTTGAACCTTTTCGATTTTTTTTACCAAACCCAATCTGTACGGACTCTACACCTGCACACTGAACTCCAGTTGTGTGCGTACCAACGATTAAGTGAACTAAACATTTAGCTGTTTTGTTTAACAGGGAATTGTTTGATAAATTGATAAGGTTAAATTATGTTTTACTGAAGTATCGTCCAATTAATACTTATGGAATTACCTGATTACTATTATGAAATATTGTTATATAACGAGTTTCATTTGTGTACTATTTTAATTAGCTATGCATAAAAAAGAAAAGCCTCCGATATCAGTAGTTGGAGATGTGAATGGACATATTGCTATTTTGGTGGTTTGTATGTTACTGTCTATTGTTTATAGTATGTTTCACGTTTATTTTTAATCGCAAATTTATGTCAATGAAAAATGTGAACATGTATAACATTTAACTATTTCTATAATTTTTATTTCTATAATTTAATTCTTTTGTAATTGATGTTTCAATAACTTTCCATAGTTCAATTATGCTGAAATTTTGTACTCCTGTTCATTCCCGATGGCAATGCATGAATTAATTAACAGAATTAGAATTAAATTACTAAATAAATTGACGAATAAACATTAAATGTTTATAGTAATTGCAGTTTTTTTAGTTTGTACAGGCGATATCGATTTCAATTTATCGACTAGCGAATAAGAAAATAAATGTTATTTTACATCTTTTAAAAATTGCCCATTCTGAGTTCAATAACTTTATTTTTATGAAAGACTCAACATGACGAAGCTCAATAACTTTTTTTTATGAAAGAATCAACATGACGCAGCTCAATAACCTTTTTTTAATGAAAGAATCAACATGACGAAGCTCAATAACCTTTTTTTTTATGATAGACTCGACATGACGAAGCTCCTGTTAAGTTTTTTATAAAAATAAGTTATCGAACTCAAAATGGGCAACAATTTCTTATAACATCTGCGTCAAGAAAAACCTTGTTCCAAATATCATTTACATATTTTACATATAAAAGCGTGGTTTTTTCCACTAAATTGGAACACCAAAGTCGCTAAAAATGAAATGATGAATGGCGTTGCTATGTCGATAATAACAATTCTTAAGATAGAGAAAGATTAGTGGTTTAATAGTTTCACTCAGTTCAACTTTTATTTAATAATTTTTTTAAACTGATAGGATGACATGATTGATGATGTTGAAGCATTTGTCAGTGCTGCTCAAATACTACAAGATAGAGGTGCCTACAAGATATATATTCTAGCAACACATGGACTTTTATCAGCAGGGGCTCCAAGGCTAATTGATGATTCCGTTATTGATGAGGTTTTTTTATTTTCAAAAGCTCTTCGATTCTTAAATAATTTTTTCTTAAACAAAATATGGAACGAAATGAATATTAAAACGAAGTTTGATATTTTTGATATATTAAATTTGAAAAACTTTTGCAATGGCTCTCCTCACCACAAAATTGAAACAACATTTTTCATGTTTTTTATTGTATTGTAATTAAAAAACATAAGCAATAAAAACGTTGCGATCAAGACAGTCGTTACTTAAACATACGCTTTCGACAGACAGCATTTTGTTTCTGTAGCAAAGAAGGATTGGATAAAGAGTAACTTGTGTCTTGCTCCAATGTTGACACTGGATTGCATCCTGCATTATCGCTTATTAATTTTAAGCAAAGTATGTTAAAACATTACATTAAGAGATTTATAACTTATTTTTAATTGCTAGAATGTTTTGATAGCTCTTTTCTTATGCCACGGACGATGATAACTTGTCGCGTTTTTAAGAAAATTTTACGAGAAACAACCAGTTGTATTCCATAGAGTAATCAATAAGCTACAATTATTGTCATGGCACCATTTGTTAACAGAAATGACACGTTATTAAAAAATCGATTTGAAGCATTTTAGCATTCAATTATCTTGGCTATTTATCACATTTGTGCAGCATACATACACTCGAATTAATATTGCACACTAATTTTACGGACAATGTAGCAAAGTTTTGATGGCACACTTTCAAGAATAAGTTTGAAATTTTTATGATATTCACAGATGCACACTCGATGTGCTCTTGGAGAAAAAAGAGGTAACATATCATAATGAACGCAGTTTGATGAAAGTAAAAAGCAAATTTCTACAATTCTTTATTCAACGATTTTCACAAAAATTTTTTTGATATTTGAGAATAACATTTCATGATAAAATACTTTTTGGTAACCTTCTGTAACAGTGACAAAATCTTTCTTTCCAAGGTAATGTTTGAAGAATCTTAAGGACAATTTTTTTATTGGTCCAAGACTGAGGATATTACTTGAGTTGAAAAAAATATTAAAAAAATTACACATGAAAAAAAAATTGTTGTGCTTCTTTTTGAAACTTTTTTCTTTGTTTGAAAAAGGAAATTGTCATTATTGTTTTTGATGTTTTTAAGCTATAACAACACTATACGAAACAATAATAAAATTGATTCTTTATGGTTAAAAATGGCGCCAAACAAAATGAGTTTTTTTTATTTGTTGGCATTTTGAAAACCATTAACTTAAAAACCTGTTTCAACAAAAATTTGTTTGTCAATTAAGACTTTAATGACTTTTATTAAGACTTAAATATATAGTAGAACATTTATTATTTTGCGATAGATTTTGAGCAATGACCCTTTAAATCATGAACATTTTTAAAAATTCAATTTTTTTAAATTTTTTTGCAAAATTCTTTTGGTTTGGGACAATAATTCTTATTTGTTGTGTTATTATATTGTTTCGTTTATATGGGCAAAAATACGATTAGGATCTATTGGCTTGTTTAAGAGATATGTCGTTCAACATATGTACAAGTTTTCATACAAAAATTGGAAGGTGGTGGGGTGTCACAAAAATTTTCATAATTTAAAAAATAAATGAATTTTTTTTATAAAAATTTTATTTAATCGATGAAATACATTGAGTTACGTACTGTTAAATTTGAAAAAACCGAAGTGTCGTGCGTGAATTTTTTTAAAATCGTTCAAGTTGACCGAATAATTTATACGTATGTATATGTATATATATATATATATAATATATGCATAATATATATATATATATATATATATATATGTATTATACATATATTATTTAATATATAATATAATATATGTATAATATATCAATCAATCAATCAATCTTCGTTTAGCGTCCGAGACCCAGTTTCCCGAGGTAGGACGTATATGTATAATATATATATAATATATATGTATAATATATATACAACTATTTATAAAGATCACTGCGTTTTTGACATTATTCAACTTGTAGTTGAGTTTCTCAATTTTTCTAACGAGACTTCTATCATCTTGATGATGTTTATTAAGGTTAAAAAAAACTTTTAATATTTGACATTTTTGACAAAACATTATTAATAACGTTATTACTACAGAAAAGCTCTTTTCGGATTCAACTGCCATCATCAGTGTAGTTATATAGTA
>NW_008705338.1:0-34706 GCF_000326865.2 Helobdella robusta | reverse complement strand
ATCCGAAAAGAGCTTTTCTGTAGTAATAACGTTATTAATAATGTTTTGTCAGAAATGTCAAATATTAAAAGTTTTTTATTTAACTTTAATGATTAACTTTAATTCTAATTAAGTTACAATCAAAGTCGCTGTAAAAAAAAAGACGGAGCAATACTATATAACTACACTGATGATGGCAGTTGTTATCGAAAAGACCTTTTCTGTAGTAATAACGTTATTAATAATGTTTTGTCAAAAATGTCAAATATTAAAAGTTTTTTATTTAACCTTAATAAACTTCATCAAGATGACAGAAGTCTCGTTAGAAAAATTGAGAAACTCAACTACAAGTTGATTAATGCCAAAAACGCAGTAATCTTTATTAATAATTGTATTTATGATTTTCTAAACCCAAAATTAGTATTATATATATATATATATATATATGCAGTAATTTATGGTTTTTTACCAGTATATATATATATATATATATATATATATATATATATATATATATATAAATATTTAGGAACGAGGTTTTCATTAATACATATTTTGTAACGAGGTTTTCATTAATACATATTTTGTTAAATTTATTTGCCAATTTTGCATTTATCAACTTTTTTATTATGGACTCAACACAGCGTAGTTTTTGACATTCATATTTATTGTGAAATTGTGACATATTAGAAGCAATCAAGCAGTTTCGACCACATCCTACAACTATTTTCTCAATACCGGGATCAGGCTCTACTGTGTAACGTTGTACGTGAGCAACCGTACTTGCCTGTATCACCACGATATGAATATCATTCGCAGGCAGACAGCTTTCTACCGGTCAATACACAATTTATAAGTGTACGTCGGAAATCTACTACACTTACATCTTTAACTACTCTATTACAGTCTTAATTAAATTCAATTCCCATTACACAATTCATAGTACATTTATCGTATTTCATTTTATTTACTAACTTATTTATTTTAGTTTATTTTATTCCTACATACATTTTATAACCACATAATCTTAGTTATGCATTTAATTTGTGTAGAATATACTTAGCGTTCCATAATATTTTATACTAGTGATTACACCACATTCATCGCACACGTATTGTTTATTTCCTATTCTTCCAACTTTCCAGTTTTATTTTCATTTATTTTACCTTTTATTAATTAGTAACTTTTATTTAATTTCATGTTTTAGTATTAAATTTATCTTTTAGGTTACATCCTTCGCAAGGTACCATTTTAACTTCACTTTCAATTCCAATTTTATTTTTAATATCTTATCTATCATGTCCGCTAAATAATTTACATAATTCGTTTAATTCTCATTTATTTTAATTAAATTTCTTATATTTCATTGGTTTTAGGCTCTGATGATGGCTACTTAGCCGAAACAACGTTGTCAGCTTCTAATATGTCACAATTTCACAATAAATATGAATGTCAAAAACTATGCTGTGTTGAGTCCATAATAAAAAAGTTGATAAATGCAAAATGGGCAAATAAATTTAACAATATATATATATATATATATATATATACAATATTCTATAAATTCAATATTCTATAAATTCTACCGAATGTTTGGCGTTAACATGTTTGTAGTTCATTTTTTCGATTTTTCTTACTAAAGTTTTTTGGTGAACGTTTAGTTTATTAAAATTAAAAATAAACTTATTTTCCGAATTCATGCTGCAAATAAGGCCATATTTCGATTCCCAATGAATCATCATCAGTGCGGTTGATGTTTATATAGGGAAATATTGACTTTGTCAAAATGAACTTAGATGGAAATTAGGTGTCAGGTTTCTTTACTGGCTGGTCATCTACTTTGGTCTCCTTTTCTTCATCGATAGCATCATATTCTTCTTTGTCACTATTTACAATGCTAGTTTTTATTACTTCTTTGTTTTCATTGTTGGTTAAGCGCCGTTTGGGAATTAGGTTGTCATTTTTTGTTGTATATTTATTTTTGGTTTATTGATGTCAATTAGGAATGTAAGAAGTGTGTTCATGGTGTGATTAATAGGACGGACTCAAGGACGGGGTTGAGTGGTGGCATTGAAAGAGTGGAAAGCTTTGTTTATTTAGGGGTTAAGCTGAACGTGGATGGAGGATGTTTGAACGCTGTTCGACTAGAGTTCGTGTGGGATGGATGAAATTTAGGGAACTTGGTGGGGTATTGTGTAGAAAGATATGGTCAGTGAAAATGAAAGGAAGGGTATATAAAGCTTGTGTGAGAGCAGCGATGGTATATGGTGGTGAAACTTGGGTGTTGAGGAGAGAGGAGGAAAGTGTACTGCAGAGGGCTGAAAGAGCTATGGTGAGGATGATGTGTGGGGATAAAGTGAAGGATAGAAGGAGTAGTACAGAGCTGATGTCGAGGATGGGACTGAATGAGGACATTGTGACATTGATAAGGAGATCGAGATTGCGGTGGTATGGACATGTGTTGAGAAGGGATGAAAGGGTCGGGATTAGGCGAGTGTTGGAGTTCGAGGTTGAAGGAGTGATAGGAAGAGGTCGTCCGCGACTGGGATGGAGAGAGCAGGTGGAGAAGGACAAAGTGAAAGCGGGGTTGCGTGATACTGAGGCGAGTGACAGATGTGAATGGCGTCGAGGGGTATTTCGGTTTCATCATAGGTAGCCAAACGGCAACCCCCGATCTCGGGGAAAACGTCGTCTAAACGTGTGTTGTTGTTGTTGTTGATGTCAATTAGGACTGCTTCTGCAATTTTAAGATGCATGTAGTTGCTGTTCTGGTATATTACTTTGGTGTTGCTGTCGGGGATTTCACGGCTAATAGTGTTTGAGTGTGTTGAGTCCAAATGAGATTTGATAGCATCACTCTGTTTATGCATCGTAAGCCTTCTAGTCAGTGAGGTAGTAGTAATCCCGATATGAGTCATGTTGACGTGCACAGCCGTCAAAGGGGCAATTAAATTGATATATTACGTAGGTCTCATTCTCCAGATGTTCCAGGTAAAAACTGGCAAATAGGACGCCAGGGGAGGAACCCATAGCGACACCATCGAATTGCTTTTAAAGTTTGCCTGTGGGGCTGTGGAATGGGGCTTCGGTAGTGCAAATTTGAAGTAGGGACTTCAGTTGTGCTTTCGGTATGCTCAATGGAACCATATCTGAGTGGTAAACGGTGTTGATAATTATGTCAATTGTATCATGAATTGGTACATTTGTGAATAATGATTCAACATCCAGAGAGGCAATAAATTTGGATGGTTTATTAATGCTGAGGAGATTAATAAACTCACGGGAAGATTGTAGTGTGTAATTGTTTGGAATATATGGGGTTAAAATTTTGTTCAAGAATTTTGCAACAGGGTATGTGACGGTTGTAATTTGGCTAATAATTGGTCGGCTGGGATGATTATTCTTATGCGTTTTTATATTTCCATATAAGTAGCCAGGAGAGTATTCGCCTATAAGTGATGGAAGTTTGTCATCAGTGATGTGCTTTTTTATTTTCTTAATTATTGTGTTTAGTTTAGTTTTTAGTTGAGGAGTGGGATCTTTTTTGATTACTTGGAACTTTTTTGTATCTTTGAGAACATCATTGAGTTTTTCATGATAATCGGCTCGGCCAATAATGACATATTGTGCCGATTTATCAGCGCGTCGTATTACAATATCTTTATTTTCCCTTAGTTGTTTCGCCTCATCTTTCATCTCATCAGTGAGTAGCTTGCTTTGAAAACTACCACGTTGTTTCTTAGCTTCAGCTTGAAGCTCAATGGCAACAGAGGAAGTTGAACAGGAAGTTAACTAACTGGATATAAGACTTATTCTATTGAAAAGATTGTTAAAAGCAAATTACTACACAACAACTGCGTACAAAGTAGATGAAGCTATTCTTAAACATATCAATAAAAATGTCACATCAACCAACCCAAATAGTATAAAGTTAAACTCCGAATTTATTACAACAATATAAAGACGTCTCACCTAATACTGAAAAACAACTTTAGTCCTGAAGATAACTCTGTGTTAAAGCGTAATCACGTAATATATGAATTTAATTGCCCCTTTGACGGCTGTGCACGTCCACATGACTCATATATCGTGATTACTACTACTTTACTGACTAGAAGGCTTACGATGCATAAACAGAGTGGTGCTATCAAATCTCATTTGGACTCAACACACTCAATCACTATTAGCCGTGAAATCCTCGACAGTAACACCAAAGTAATATACCAGAACAGCAACTACACGCATCTTAAAATTGCAGAAGCAGTCCTAATTGACATCAATAAACCAAAAATAAATATACAACAAAAAATGACAACCTAATTCTCAATCCGGCGCTTAACCAACAATGAAAACAAAGAAGTAATAAAAACTAGCATTGTAAATAGTGACAAAGAAGAATGCTATTGATGAAGAAAAGGAGACCAAAGTAGATGACCAGCCAATAAAGAAACCTGACACCTAATTTCTATCTAAGTTCATTTTGACTAAGTCAATATTTCCCTATATAAACATCAACCGCGCTGATGATGATTCATTCTGAATCGAAATATGGCCTTATTTGCAGCTTGAATTCGGAAAATAAGTTTATTTTTAATTTTAATAAACTAAACGTTCACCAAAAAACTTTAGTGAGAAAAATCGAAAAAATGAACTACAAACATGTTAACGCCAAACATTCGGTAGAATTTATAGAATATTGTAAAAATTATGGTCTATTACCAACATATATAAGAAGACTGTCAGAAATGCAATTATTGAGGAAAATCACAGCATGTTCGGCGTTAGTTAACTTCCTGTTCAACTTTTCGATTTTTCTAACGGTTGATCGTAAGAAAGCTATTTTCGGTATATCTGTACCATCTTCGATGTTCGAATTGATACGTTGTGTATGTGGCCAAAGATGCTGATATATATATATATATATCATATATCTGATATATATATATATATATCATATATATATATATATATATATATATAATTGTTCTCATCAAAAATCATTGAGAAGAAAATGACATACTATGTGGGCAACGTGGAATTCTGTAAAAAGGAAGTTATTGAAGAATTTTTGAAAAGTAATAATATTTCATTCAACCACTGTTTCCCAGTTTTCCGAAGACGTAACTCCGATGATATAAATATTAATAATACCAACAAAGAACCTCAAATTGAATCAACAGCCTTCAAGATTATTCTTCCAAAGGTTGAATGCAGCAAGTTAGTAAACCCAGAAATCTGGCCTAAATATACTTTTCTTCACGAATGGGATTACAACTATTCTAAAAACAAGAATCCTATCCTCAAGCCAAATCATGGATCACAGCTATAAATTAAATGAACTCTCTAATTTAAATGATGAGTTTAACAAATTTTTTACTTTATTTAATAATTTTTCAAATTATTATAATGCTTTTGATTTAAAAAAACACTTAATTTCTTCATTTAATTTTAATCTATTTTATTTTAATGCTCGCAGTATTCTTAATAAGGTAAACGATATATCTATTTTATTATCTAACCTTGGTGTTGCTTTTAACATTCTTGCTATAACTGAGACCTGGCTTGACAATAACAATGCTGACCTTGTTAAAATTCCTAATTTTACTTTTATTTATAAAAATAGAGATTCTAAATCCCGTGGTGGGGGAGTGGGATTTTTCATTAGGGATGGTTTAAATTATTTGATTAGAGATGATTTGTGTCCAAAGTCTGAGCATTTTGAATATATGGCTATTGAATTGATCTTAAATCATTCACATAATATTATTATTTTTGTTGTTTATCATTCACCAAATAAGGACCCTAATTTATTTATTGATAATTTAGTTTCAGTAGTTAATGAATCTCAATTGAAATCCCGTTCAAAGCATATTTATATTACTGGGGATTTTAACATTAATCTTTTGGGTGATGATTGTCACAACTATTGTTCTAATTTTTTAAATGCCTTTAGTGCTATTAATTTTTTACCTTTGATAAATAAACCAACAAGAATAACAGAATATTCTTCAACATTAATTGATAATATACTCACTAATCATTTTTCAAATCATTTTTCAGGTATAATCATTTCAGATATTTCTGACCATCTTCCCATTTTTACTTTTAGTCAAGAATAGTCGATTGGTCCTATAAATGATAACCAATTTATTACTCGTAATTTTTCTAAGAAAAATATTAATTGTCTTGTTAAGGCATTAGCTTTTCAAAATTGGGAACCAGTTTTATGTAATAATGATGTAGATTCGGCTTTTTCAGTTTTTGTTGATATATTTCGTTATAATGTCTTGCAAACGCCCTATCATGAATCCAAATAGTAAAGTAAAACGACATCCTTGGTTAACCCGAGGTCTTTTAATCTCTGCAAAAAATAAGTACTCAAAATTTTTATCTCACCCTACTACCTTAAATAAACAAATTTATACTAAGTATAGAAATCTTTTCACACACTTAAAACGTCTAGCAGAAGAAAAGTTTATAATTAATAATTTGAAAAAAAAAAACAAAAATAATTTAAAACTCACTTGGTTTTTAATTAATAAATCTATTAATAAAACTAATTTAATTAAATTTCCTAATTTAATTAAAGTTAATGATAAATAATTGATGATAAAACAGAAATTTGTGAATCCTTTAATGCGTTTTTTACTTCTCATTTTAACTCTGTTCTTAATAATGTAGGTTCTGACGAGATATACACTTTTTTGCCACATTCAAATCCTCATACATTTTTCACGCCTGAGGTTTTAGAAATTGAAATACAACGGATTGTGAAAGGGCTTAGTAATTCTCACTCACAGGCTGACGATTACTCCTCAAATTTTTTGGGTAAACAAACGATATTATCAATTCTTAAACCTTTAACCCATTGTATTAACCTCTCTTTGCAGAAGGGTATTTTTCCAAATTGTTTGAAGACGTCAAAAGTCATCCCTTTATATAAATCTGGTTCTCGTGATTTAATAAATAATTATAGACCTATATCCATAATCTCTACTTTTTCTAAAATTATGGAGAAAGTTGTCCAGCATCGTTTATCCAATTTTTTAAATAATTTTAATTTAATTAGTGATAGACAATATGGTTTCCGTAAAAATTGTTCTACTGAATTAGCTATATTGGATTTAAATCAATATGTTTTGAATAGTATTGAATCTAAGGATTTGGCTATTGGAGTGTTTGTGGACATATCTAAAGCGTTTGATACTGTAAGACATGACTTATTGTTAAAGAAACTTCTTAATGTTGGTATTAGAGGTTCCACTTATGAATGGTTTGTAAGTTACTTAAGTAACAGTACACAATATGTTTCAATGGGTGATTCTGTTTTTTCGCTTCGTTCCATCAAATGTGGTGTTCCACAAGGTTCCATCTTGGGACCACTTTTATTTAACATTTTTTTAAATGATCTAACGAATTCATCATCACGCTTAAAATTCATATTATATGCAGATGATACGATTTTGTTGAATGGTAAATCTATAATCGAGTTAACTCAAGCGTTAAATGAGGAATTAGTTAGAATGGATGAAATTCAATCAATTGAAGATAAATTTATCAAAGATCAAATGTATTTTGTTTGGTCCATCTATTGTTACTAACCTGATAAATTTTGAAATTTTTATTGATGATAACTTAATCCCTAGAGTTCATTCGATAAAATTCTCGGTTGTAACACTCTCAAGTAATTTGAATTGGAAGGAACTTTATTCTGGATATTTCAAAGAAAATTTCTAGGGGGCTTGGTGTTATAAATAAACTAAGACAAACATTTCCACAAAAAATTTTATTATTTTACATTAATTTATCCTTATTTTATTTATTGCATCATCGTTCGGGGTAAAAATACAAAATCACATATAATAATCCTTACTAGGTGTCAAAATTATTTTATAAGAATAATATATAATCTTCATATGTTTGATCATATAACTTATTTTTTCAAAAAATCTGGTATTTTATCAATTAATTATTTGTACATTTTAAGAATCTTAATATTTATTTATAAAATGGTTAAGTTAAAAATGTATAGTTATTTCCATAAATTTATTATTAAAGCTAGCTCAATTGTTAAGAGACAAACTAGACATACCCCTGAATTTTATGTTCCAACTGTAAGAACTGATCTGCTCTCTAATTCTTTATTTATTTATGGTATTAAATTATGGTCCTCCTTATCTTCTAATATAAAATTATTGTCTAGCTTAATTAAGTTTAAGAAATCAATAATTATACTATTAAATTTTGGATATTTTTATGCTGTTTAATTAAATATATAAAACTAAAGTTTATGTTAAATATCATTTATATTTCATCAATGTGTTTTCATGACACTTTGATTTTTATATTAAGAACATTAAAATTATAGTTTAATTGATCAGAACTTTAATTTTAGAGATTTTCATGTTAAAGTAAATTGAACAATTTCAGTTTTGCAACATCTCTTTTTGATAATTATGTTATATAGTGTTTTGTTTATTTCTGGTCATATTACGTTGTTTGAATGAATCATCTTCGGAATCGAAATATGGCCTTATTTGCAGCATGAATTCTAAAAACAAGTTTATTTTGAATTTTAATAAATTAAACTTTCACCAAAAAACTTTAGTGAAAAAAATCGAAAAAACGAACTACAAACATATTAACGCCAAACATTCGGTAGAATTTATAGAATATTGTAAAAATTATGGTCTATTACCAACATATATATATACTGTGCAATGAGCATATTTGGTCATCTGGGCACATCCACAACATATCAATTTGAATACCGAAGATGGTAGGAATACCGAAAAAAGCTTTTCTGTTCTATCATGCATTAAATAAACAAAAATTTTGGTTTTGAACTCAAGAAACTTGAAAATAATTTACGATCAACCGTTAAAAAATCGAAAAGTTGAACAGGAAGTTAACTAACGCCGAACATGCTGTGATTTTCCCCAATAATTGCATTTCTGACAGTCTTATTCCAATATATTTATATATATATATAATGTATGTAAAAATATGTGTATATATATATATAATTATTATAATCTATTACTAATCGTTTTTGATCTTTTTTTTTATTAGTCTTTAATTATTGCAGCACTGACATACGCTGAACCACTTACAATGTTACAGATATATCATTTATATATCTTTATTATGTTCTCAATATCTTCATTCTTCAACCAATGGTATGAAGCAGCCATCTTTCGCCACAAAGACTGATTATCCTTTTCACACGACGTACACATGTATTTATGTGCACGCGCAAGCACCGCTTCATATACGCTGAGTATATGATAGCCATTGAGATGTTTGACTCAGCGCGCATTTGAACCACTGAGCCATCTCGCCGGCCAGCATGCGACAACTTACGTCGTCTACCCATTTACCAACCCCGAAAGGATGGACGGCTAGGTTGACCGGGAGTCGGCTACCCGGATGAACCTGTAGAAACTGCAGAATTCGAACCCGGGTCGTGGGAGTGGTAGACAGACACGCTAACCACTCAGCCACAAGACCCCTTAAGTCTGCATCTGAAGTCTTTATAATCTCTTATATGCTCATTGTATGTATTAATATATATCAAGATTAATTATGATTGCAAAAACTTAAAATTTGCTTGTTTAAAAATAGCACATGAACTTTTAATAGAAATTTATTTTACTAATATTAAACACTTAAATTTTTTCAAGTTTTCACTCTAATTATTTTGATCAAATATATTTAATTTTTTCAGGTTGTTGTTACAAACACGGTGCCCCATGAAGTACAAAAAATGCAATGTCACAAAATTAAAACAGTCGATATAAGCAGTATGTTGTCTGAAGCCATACGCAGAATACAGAATCAAGAGTCTATGTCACACTTATTTCATGACATTTCTTGTCAAGATTGATATTTGAAATAATAGGTATATTCAAATTTCACTTGAACAAATTTCTTTACGACTTGAAATCTGCTTTATTACACATGTTTATGTAGCGCTGCAGTCATGCGGCTGCGCAGAAACGCAAGCTATCTTTCTTTTCTCAAGTGCGTAACGTGCGTACATCTACTTATGAACGAAATAACGCACTTTAGCGTATAATAGGCAAGAATCTTGACTAAAAAGTAATTGTTGATGAAAAAATTTTGTTTTAAATTTATAATTATAAATAAACTGGGAAAGGAAGGTTTGTTGCAAAATCATTTTTTGTGCACATCTTCGTATCGATTTAGTTCCTAATGTTTCAATCCTTTGTTTTTATCGTAGACTAACATGTAAGCAAATCGGTGATGATGAATGATAATGGGCAGGCATGTTAATTGCTAAATTGGGCTGGATTGGAGAACGCAATTTTTTTGTAAACTCAATTTTTGGCAGTGTGAGAAACTCGATAAAAAAATTTTCGAAGTTAACAGTGGAATAATTTAAAAAAAACAATGACAGACCTATAAAGGTTGTTTGCTTCGAACAAAAGTGGACAGTGGTAAACTAATAAGGTGATGATAAACCAGGTTTTGTGAAATGTTAAGATTTTAATAAATAGCTGTATTGGATTGCCTAGACTTGAAATTTCTTTTGAAAATATACCTGTCTTTTTTATGCTAAATAAAATAAAAAAGATTTTTAGTTTATAAGTTGACAAGTTCAAATATTTTATGTAATTATCAAATTTATTTGTATATTCATAATCCTATTTTAAACTAATCTAATTTTTTCACAGTGCTTGCACCAGTTCTTATCGTCGACATTTTTGTGAACTTTCAATTATGTATAACGATTTTTGTTGGTTCCATCAATTAATGTTCGATGCCTTTATTTTATTTTGTATTTTGTTTTTGGATTTGTTGATAAAAAATTATGGTTTGAATAATAAAAGCGTCGTTGGTTTACGTAGGATATTTTCGTAATGCTATTCGTAGAGTGCAACACACTGAGTATTGAGTAACAATTATGTGAATTCTGGTAAAGACGCTTTGAATTTGGCCAGAATTTGACTTCGGCTTCCGCCATTTTGAAAGGCCAAATAGTGCAATTTCCATATAAGCGATTGTCATAAATCGCATGTTTTTTTTCAATAGCTTGTTTTCATTTAAAAAATCAAACTTCAAAATTTTGGATTTTTTGTATTCAGCCAAATTCACTGGATGCGTCTCTGCATTCTAATGCATAGGCATCTCGGAGAAAAGGTATATGCGAATAGACAGTTTCAAGATAATAATGTCTAATGTCTTTTAAGTGATAGGCAGGCATGGTTGTATCGCTTACGTTTAACGTTTTTAATGTTATAATTCTGTCGACTCGATTCCCAGAAGTATCAGCGACAGCGCATCATCGCGTACGCAGTCTGCAGCAGTTACATAATTTTGCCGCTCTTTATTGTATCGGCTCTCGCAGATCGCCCTTAATAATTACTCATATGCTGTTTCGTAAGGGTTACGTAAGCTTTTCCCCTAATATATGAATGTGACACCATCGCTGCTCTTGTTTCGAGTAGGTAGACTGTTTAATGGAGAAAATGTGATAGGGCATTTCTGGTCTAAATGCTCACTATTTGACTCACTCCCTATAAGATGATGAAACTAATCTTTAGTTCAGACGTTTAACAAATTATTTAAAATAAAAATATCCTCTAAATTTGTCATAAAATGACACGCAGTGATAAAATAATATTATTTTTCGTTTATTTTTGCGAAAATACTTTGTTATTTTGTTTTTCATTTATTTTTGTGACAAAAAAGGGTACTCACAACTTATGTCTGTTCGTATAAACTCGACAATTTACTACGATGGGATTTTTGCCGGAAAAGGAATTTTTTAATCGATTTTTTTTAGAAGCCGGGTTTTTTTATTCGACTCCAGAAAATGTTATATATTTTTAAAAAGGATAATTTTTTGATATTGTGTTTTTAGAGGATAAATTATATGTAGCAATAATAAGCAATCATCTTTAAAACTGAAAATAAAGGCTAATAATATAAATAAAATCACAATTTTTTTCAGTATATTGTCGAACATGAGAATAAAGTAATTTTCCTAAGAAAAACATTTAAATTGAGTGATTTCAAGTGTTTTTTAAAGTAGTTTTTATTTAGTAGAGATAATAAGGTGAAATTATGATACAAAAGTTGATGTACTTTCAGTATGTTTAAAACACAAAAATAAAGTAATTTTACTGTGAAAAACGATTACAGAGACTGATTTTAAGTGTTTTTGATTTAGTAGTAAAATAATTTCACCTTATTAATTATAAATAATGCAAAAGTTGAAATTTTTTTTGAATTCCGAAATCTTTACCCTAGTCGGATTTTTTTGAGGGGCCGGAGTCGGAAGTTGGATTTTTTTGAAGAGTCGGATAGTTTTCATCCGACACAGTGCAATTTACACAGAAAGCTTTAAATACCAAAAAATCCGGACCAGGTCAGCACGCAGACGTGAGGCCTGGCATCGTACCGTCTGAGCTGATTACCTAATTTATTTAACAGCATATAGTGACACTTGTTTTTGAGACATTTTAACATTTTTTCTTATTAAATTTGTTTTTAAAACAATTAAGCATTTCGGGTTAACTTTGCCTTTACAATTTTAATAATTAACATAGAGATGGAATTTGTTTATCGGCGTTGAATTAGTTTACGTTTTTTAAGTGTTAGCAATTTATCTTGTTGGACAGAAAAATGTACCCTACATCGTCTTTTCCACCTTGAAATCACTTTTCTACCTCAAAATATTTTTGAGTATTGTCATTATCTACATTTTTCATCGTTTCTACTCGGATGCTTTCATCAAATTGGATGGTTTTTTCAATTGCGCTCAGTTCAAGCTCATTAAATAAGTCGTCGTAATTTTCGGATTCGCACGCACGTCCATTCAATTTTTCATATACTTTTTCACATTTACTATTGCGACTAAAATTTTCTTCCGCTTGGGAGTCGATAAACTGCACTTTTTTGTTTAAATTTTCTGATATATTTGAGCCCTGGTCCATCAACGGATTTGAATGATCAAGAAATTTTTTCAGTTTATTTGACATTCTGTATTTGAGCGTTTTATGTTGCACTAAATTATCCATCAACGTACCGAAGGAGAAACTTTTTGATTGCGATAGCGATCGTTTGACATTATTATTTCCATTGCTTTTTAATTTTTTGTTTGCCACTTTAAACAATTTTTTGGATTTTGACTTGTGATAATTAGGTGAAAAGCGACTTTTCGGCGACTCTTGACGGGATTTCATTTTGTAGCTAATTGTAACCTTTGCAAAAAGTTAAATAAATATTTTTTTTATGTTTAGTAAGTTATAAATTTTTAACTAAAACAAAGTGATATACCAAACATGGTTTACATCAACGTACAAAATTTTGTACAAAAAGTAAAAAATTGTCCCTTCTGTACAGTGGCGGATTTAAAGGGGGCGGGGGCAAAAAGGTAGCAAGCTTAATTTTCAAGCCACACCAGAAACAATTTGGAAGTTTTTGGCCCCTCGACAAATTTGAAATGTTATCTATATCCGCCCCTTCTGTAATTTTGAAATTATCTTTCATAGGTGCACAAATATTCTTCAAGTTAATATTTTTTAAATCGAATAAATCAACGTAAATACTTTTTAAATGCTCATAAAAACAGATATATATGATATTTTTTTCGTTTTTTCATAAATCATCTCAGTCTTAAAACGATTCTTTGACAAAAGTGCATCAGAAGACACATAGGAAAAAAAGCGCATAAACATATTTGCTCTCGAGAAAAAGCGCACATCGAAAAAAATGTACATCAAAATAAGTAAATAAAGGAAAATTCGACATCTAAATAAACGCGCACAGAAGAAGCGCATTCGACTTGTGCGCTTTTTTCCGGCTACTCTTAAAACAGGTGCACCAAGAAACCGTGTCGGGAACATGTTGACTGAAAAGGAATTCAAACTTAAAATGCTTGTAATAGCATAAAAATAAATTAAAAACCTCACTTGAAAAATTTTTTAAGAAAACCTTCGGTTGAAAATATTATTTTGGTTGATTAAGTTGAATGTTGAAATTTGAAAATCGCTTAATTTTTTGGTATGTTTTGATTTAAATAATTTTTCTTATATATCAATCAATCAATTAATTTATAAAGAGCTTTTTCCGCGATGTCCAACAGCGCTCCTCAATGAATTTTGCAAACAGATGGGTCTTGAGATCCGCTCCGAACTTCGTAAATGATGGAGAAGTAGTCAGAAAAAGAGGTAGAGAGTTCCAGAAAAAAGGGCTAGAAAAAGCAAAAGCAGATTTAACAAAAGAGTGTTTAACACGAGTTAAGAAGTAAGAACAAGAAGACGATCGTAAACCGTGGCGTTTAGGTTCAATTAATATATCTGATAAATACTTAGGAAATAATTTAGATTGAGACATATACATAAATGTGCAAATTTAAAAAATTATTCTATATTTTATAGGTAGCCAGCGCAAGAGAACAATATCTGGAGTTATATGAGAAAAGAAAGAAGAACGAGCAACTAGACAAGCAGCAGAGTTAAAAGCTTTACTTAAAGGATAGAGTGTAGAATCAGAAAGACAATAGTAGAGCGAGTTACAATAGAAAAATGGTTTGGATAAAAACGAAAGCAATAATTATAGACCTGTCTATAATCTACATTTTGTTTCAAAGGTTTTTGAACGTCTAATGCTGACTCGTTTACTGGGTCATTTATCTACCCATAGACTCTTGCCGTCGGTTCAGTCGGCTTACAGACCTGGTTCATCTACAGAAACTGCTCTCCTAAAGGTATTTGGTGATATAGTAAAGCAAGTTGATAATGGTAATGTGGTATTGTTGGCGCTTTTGAATCTCAGTTCTGCATTTGACTCGGTTGATCATGCGGTGCTTTTAAAAAGATTATCGGTCTCATTTGGTATTGGTGGTGTGGTGCTTGATTGGTTCGCTTCATATTTGACGGGTCGTGCACAAAAAGTAAGTTTTGGTAGGTTGGTGTCTGTAAGATGGAAATGCAAACGGGTGTACCACAGGGATCGGTACTGGGTCCGATATTATCGATGTTGCCGCAGGTCGCGAAACTCAATGCTATCTGCTTTCTTCAAGAAATGTCTTCCAGTTGATATTTTTACTAACCTGGTGGTGAGTTTTGTACTGTTTAGATTAGACTATTGCAATACCAATGGTGCTGGTGTAGGGGTAGTAAATAAAGTTCAACGAATCCAGAATGCTGCCGCCAGATTGGTCATTGGTCTAAGTAGACGTAATCACATTACAAAGTGGTTGGAAAGTCTCCTCTGGCTACCGATCAGGTAACGGTTAAGATGGCCGTGCTGGCTCATGGTTGCGTAAATGGTGATGGCCCAGAATATCTGAAGGAGGTTTTTCGCAAAAGCACTTAAGTTGATGTGGGACATGCCTTGCGTTCGGTTTTGTCAGAAATGATGGAAATTCCTAGTACCATGAAAAAACTGGGTGACAAATGTGTGGTATGGAATGGTATGGAATAATCTTCCAACAAGATTAATGCAAATTGTTCTAGAAAAAGATTTCAGAAGAGAGTTAAAAAGTTATTTGTTCAACAAAGCATTTAATCACAGTACTATCCTCTGAGGAATGTCAATAGAGTGAATAACATAATAATAATAATATTAATATATAACAATCCTAGATAAGACCAACGAAGTAACAAGGAGAAGAGTGGGATCGTCAAGAAAAGACAAAAGTTTTTTTATTCCACGTAGATGAAGGTAAGAACTTCTAGCAACACTATTAATTTGAGAAAAAAGATACGTACTAGAATCAAAGTTAAACCATAGACTATGAAACTTGTGAAAAACATCAAAAATTTTAGAATCATGTAAGATAATAGGAGGAATAGTAATAGAGTGTTTAGATTTATTAAAACAAATTAATGTTGGAAAATTAATAAGTTGGTCTAACGAATAAAGACTGGAAATAAGCACAAACAAATGTAAGCTGTGAAAAACAGGCTACAATATCCTTTAGACATTATTATAGATCGCCGTTTTATCAGCCAGAGGTTGAAGAGATTATCAGATCTTGGAGCTGTTGTAGTTCAACACCATGTTTCGGCGTTTAAACATTGTTATTTCGTTTGAATTTCAGTTGATTTTGTTGTTATAAATTGAGAGTATTAATATTTTCAACATTTTTTTTTTATAATTTTAATAGTTGAACAGGTTTTAAACAGAATCAATTTGAATAATTTAAAAGGTAAGTTTAATTTGAATATATATATATATATATATATATATATATATATATATATATATATATAGTTTGAAACGAAGCTTTCTTTTATGCATGTCATTGAACTTGTATACCAACCCTGCGTTTAATAGCTTTTTAATAAGAATCTCAACGCTGCGTAGTTTTTTGTACTCTTGTTTATTTAAAGTTTCCATAAGTAACTACATGGACACGAAGATTAACTATGTATACACTTTCAATACAAAATCATTTAATCGATAATCACAGTATAACAATTTACTAAAGAAATATTCAACAATAACAAAAAGATACCGTATCGCAATAAGAATACTTTTTCAACATAAAATTGCAGAAGCACTTAAATAAACTAAAAGAACCATGTAATAAATATACAACAAAATGCGGTAACTTAACTACCGGGAAGGCAAAATAAAGAATATTGCGAAGTCCGGTGCTCGGAGTCGGAAAATGTATCAAGGAGTCTATATCAATTTTCAAATGACGGAAAATTTTTATTAGACTTGGACACCTTCTTTATAAAATTATTAAAAATTTAAAAATGAAGAATTTACAAATTTTGAATAAATAGTGGGCGAATGTAAATTTGATTGTTTTAAATTAGTTCTCGTTCTTTCGATTTAAATTTTTTACACATTCACGGTAATATCTAGCGCGATTAGCAGCACTGTACGATTAGCAAGCAACTGTGCTGCTAATAGAAAAAAGTTCAGAGGAATAAACTGTTAAATTTCTTGTCACGTAGATCGTTTAATTAATTGATATAATATTGAAAAACATTAAAAGAAAAGAAAAAAACTAAGCAACGTTCTTGACTTGTTTATTATCAACCGGATCAGAAAGAAGGAAAAAGTGAAGTTACATACAAAGCAAAGAACATTTGGTCCAAAGAAAATAAATGTATATCATAAATCATGTTTTAATATAAAACATAAAACTCAACACCTTCTCATTTTATTTAAAACATTAGATTCTTTAGTCTTGGTCCAACCATTGGTTTTGTCAGAGCATCAGCAACTTGAAGTTCTGTCGCAACTCGTTCAACTGAAACTTCTTCTTCTGCAACTTTTTTTCTGACAAAGAAATGTCTAATGTGGATATGCTTTGTTCTTCTGTGAAGTTCTGAATTGTGTGCTAAACGAATTGCTGCTTCATTGTCTACAAAATTTCTGGCTTTTTCTTTAGATCTACAATGTCGTTCAACAATCGTTTGAGCCATATCACTTCATGAGCTGCTTTACCTGCGGCAACCATTTTTGCTTCGGTAGTTGAAATCGTAACTGACTGATGGTTGACGTTGGCTAAACCAACTGACCACGCTTCCTCCAAACATACAAATTACACCTGATGTCGATCTTCCACTAGATTTATCTCCTCCATGATCTGCATCACTGTAGGCTATAAGTGTATTGTTTTGACCAGACTTGTAAACAATACCGACATCAGTTGTGCCTTGCAAATATCTGAAAATTTGTTTGACTTGTGCAACATTGGACTTGCTGGGTTTCTCCAAACTTCTGGATGCTACTCCAACTGCATATGCAATATCAGGTCTTGTTCCCGTCATCAAGTACATCAATGCATTAACTGCTGATCTGTAAGGAAATTTCACTTCTTCGTGTTCATTTTTGTTTTCATCAAACTCTTCAAATTTTGTAATCGGAGTTGTACAGGATTTACACTGACTCATCCCAAACTTTTCAAGAATCATTCTTGTATACGATGACTGACTGACTTTAATATTTCCCTTCTCATCTTGATTAATTTCTAATCCAAGGAAATATGTTGCAGGTTTGGATGTTATCTTGAACTCTGACTTTAATTCTTTTTCAAAAACTTTTAGTTCTTCTTTATCGATTCCTGCAACTAGTCCATCATCAACATACATTGCAAGTATGAGTTTCATTCCTCCCTGTATTCTAATGAACAAACAAGTATCGGCATCGCTTTGTTTGAAATGTCTCTTTTCAAGAATTCAGCAAAGCGTTCGTTCCAACATCTTGGAGCTTGTTTAAGTCCATAGAGACTTTGCTTGAGTTTACAGACTCTTCCTGAATTATCTTTAAAACCTTCGGGTTGCTCCATGTAAATATCTTCATCTAGTCTAGTTTGCTGTATAGAAATGCTGTTGACACATTAAACTGCATGAGTGACATTTTTTCATTTGCAGCAACACTTAATAGTGTTCTTATAGTTGAACTTCTGACCACAGGACTATATGTTTTTTCATAGTCAATTCCCTTTTTCTGAGATAAACCTTTTACCACTAGCCTGGCTTTAAAACGTTCAACAGAACCATTTGGATTGTGTTTTACCTTGTAGACCCATTGCGTGGTATTGCCTTATGACCTTTTGGAAGACTTACCAAATCCCACGTTTGATTTTCCTTTAATGACTGCATTTCACTGTTCATGGCTTTAAACCATTCATCTTTTTCATCACTTTGAATGGCATCTTTGTAGCCCTCTGGTTCAAATACTTCACATAATGAAGACATAACAAAAGGATCATAACGAGATGGCCTTTTGATATTATTCCTGTCAAGTAAAACCATACCTTTGGTCTTTTGATTACAACAGTCAGATTGATCTTCTTCATCAAATGAAACTGAACTACGGTTGTGAACATCTTCATCAGTTGAAATACTTTCTTTCATCAAAGTTTCTTTATTTTCATCTTTGATTTCAACATCAATCGAAACTGTGTCATCTGAACAACTTTCTTCTTGCAAAATCACTGAATTTGGTTTGACAACCTTCTCATCAAAAATAACATCTCTTGATCGATGCATTTTAACACGTTTCTTATTCTGATGTCCCATTCGTTCATGGTATAACTGCAATGCATCTTGATCATTGACAAAGTTAACTTCGACTTCAGAATTCAACGGTCTAACAGTTTTTGCAACAGGTTTGAACAAACCTCTATTGTTGTTTCTTATTCCAACAACATTTATCACATTGTCAATAAGTAGATGACAACTTCTTGAGGTTGAAACAAAAGAGCTATTTCTGTTCTTATCTTGAGTTGCAAGTACTGAGAACAAATTTCTTTTTACTTTTGGCACATACAAGACATCTGTGAGTTTAACAGTTTGCCATTTATTATTCACTTTCACTTGAAGATGAATAATTCCTTTTCCAAAAGCTTCTACAGTATCACCATTTGCAACATATAATTTACTCGGTTGAAAAATTTTTTCAAAATTTTGAAATATGTCTCTTTGGAAGGTTAGATGACACGTTGCACCATTGTCAAAAAACCATTTATCAGTGTACGCTGACTCATTAATTGCAAAAACACTTGATTCCACTACAACTAGTGACTTATTGTCATTCCATAGATTGTTATTTCTTGGTTTTGCTGGTTTACCATCATTTTTCACAATTTCTTACAATGTGACCTGGCAATTTGCAATAATGAAACATCAGTCGCCTTGGTTTGCTGACAAATTTATCTTGTTTTTGACCTTTCATGTTTAGTGATGATGACCATTTAGTTGTTGCTTTGACAAATAATACTTCATTACATTCAGTTTTGCCTTCCGAAGATCTCTCATAGCTACACAGTTGATCTGTGAGTGTTTCGACTGTTCTTTCAGTCTTGTTCAACAATCTCCAACTTGCAGCAAATGAAAAATATTTTTCTGGCAGAGTTTCAATTATCTGACACATCAGCAACAAGTCAATGTTTTCATCTTTTCTTAACTCAACCTTCAAATCTTTCCAAAGATTCTTGAGTTTTGTAACTTGAGTGACAACATCATCATTTTCATCCATTTTATAACTAAAAAACTTCATGCATAAGTTGTATGCTTTATCTTCATTAACTTCATCATATAATCTGTGAAGTTCTAACCAAACATCTCTGGCATTACTGAATGAACGAACTTTTTCATACGTTTCATCGGTCATGTTGGTTGACAGAATAATCATAGCACTACAATCTGCTCTATTGAATCTGTTCAAAGCAGTTTGATATTTTGCTATCTCATCTTCATTTGAGTCATCGTTTAATTCATTTGGAACTTTTAATTTGCCATTTACTACGTCCATTGCATCAGGAATGCCGCGTAGTACTATACAAACTTTCGACCTCCAGTTCAACCAATTACTTTTGCCTTCTAGGTGTTTGATTTGCACTTTTGTTAGATCCATTTCTTCCTTGTCTTTCAATTTGACCTTTTAATTAGAAGCAAAATATCGACTTTCAGAGAATGAAGAAGCACGTGTTTTTTCTTCACTTCAGTCTTCACAAAGAAATCTTCCAATATTTCTTTATTCTAAATTTTCTTCGTCAAATCAATTAATTAAGAAAAACGTTATCTGGGTCCCATAACCTGTTAAATTTCTTGTCACGTAGATCGTTTAATTAATTGATATAATACTGGAAGACATTAAAAGAAGAGAAAAAAACTAAGCAACGTTCTTTACTTGTTTATTATCAACCGGATCAACAGAAAGAAGGAAAAAATGAAGTTACATACAAAGCAAAGAACATTTGGTCCAAAGAAAATAAATGTATATCATAAATCATAATGTTTTAATATAAAACATAAAACTTAACATAAACAAACAAACAGCATATGTGAATACGTGCAAAATGACGCATGACACTGAAAGCATGTGATAGGCGAATCTTTTAGTCCTTTACGAGCTCGGTCACTGCACGCACTGCGAAATAGCACCAGGCAGCCAACACTAGGCCATTTCGTCGCCCGAACCAATAAAATCAATTTTATTAATCAACAGCATTTTATTTTTCAATTTGATTTCAATGCTCTGCCGAGTGACAAATTTTTCTTGCTTCTATTCTTATATTTTAAATGAAAAACTTAAAAAATTTGTAAATTAACAAAAGTATCAGTGAAATCCAGATCAATTGGGCCAACGCTCAAAAAAATTAGCAGGACAAGCCACTTAATAAAGTCAAATTTTCACCATCGGAATCAAATCTTTGCTTTTTTAAAATTTGAATATTGAAAATTGTGCATTTAGACTGTATAATAAAAATATTAATTACAAATATAATTTAGTTCGTTAAGTTACAGCTCATATCTTTTGTTGTTTTAAAATGACATTAAAAGCTTATTTATGCTTGATAATAATTGGTTACATTATTTGAGATGCATACTGCATTGTCTAATGAGCCGTGTTTGATTGCTGAATACGTCTGGATAAAAGTGAAAAAGAGAACCAAATTATATTTTTAGTAAATTTACGATTAAAATAATGAAACATTTTAAATTTTAATAAAAAATCAGTTTCATTAGAAAGCTGCTGTACGCATTAAAATTCGAACATTCTTTGAAAAAGATCGATCATCCTGAATTTATATATGGAGTGCTATACAAATCGATAATAATATTAATAACAACAATAATAATAACATTAAAAATAGCAATAACTGTAATAAAAACATATTAATAACAATACCAATAACTTAATAATTTAAAATGTTAATTTTATATTTTTTAATGTTGGGAAAAACGATTAAATATTTTGAAAATTTTATAATAATTTCAGTGTTAAACCCAAATTAATGTAAAGAACTGTTTGAACCCATCAAATTAAATTTTTCTCTAATAAAATTTTAACCTCTAACACTTTTTCTGATTCAGGGTTAGGTATGGAAGCATTCCTTCCAGAAAAATTTATTTTTTTGTTGCCATGAGGACTTATAATCCTACATTGTTTTTTCTGGTTTTCAATATTTTTACCTGGAATTACATCAATATTTAAGTTTTTCATATACCTGTAATACGTTTTCAAAAAGTCATTATAAATATACATTTATGTATAGTTGTTTTAGAATGTCACAGCATTGTAGGCATTGCTCAATTTCTGGTACGACAAATTTTAGTTCATTATCAAGTTTGTTCAGTTCATAAACAAAATTTGTATTTATTTTTGGCCTTTTTGTACATTATAACACAAAAAGCTTTTTATCAACAATCATTTGTCGTCATCCGCGTTGAATATAAAGCTCATCGTAATTTTCTGAAAAATTCTAGTAAGAAAAATGGAAAAGACAAACTTTAAATTGATTAGTTCGTAGAATTTATAAAATAAGGTCTCGTTCCTTCCAACATATATATATATATATAAATCAATATATATATAAATCTATATATATATATAAATAAATAAATATATATATAAATCTATATATATATATAAATATATATATATATATACATATACATATATATATATATATGTGTATGCGCGCGTGTGTGTGTGTGTATATATATTGTATATATATAAATTATTGATAAAAATCACAGCACACAGCATGCATTTCTGACAGTCTTAATCCTATATATAAAAATAAATAAATATATATATATATATATATATATATATGTCGATTATTGCAATAGTTTATTTTATGGACTCCCGGCTAGATCCATCAAAATTCTGCAATCGATACAAAACCGTACTGCCTGGATTGTGGCTGGATGTCGATGGTATGATCATGCCACACCGATCCTGAGTGATTTGCATTGATTGCCCATAAATAAAAGAATTGTTTTTAAAATCTCTGTCACAGTTTTTAAATCACTAAATGGTCTGGCTCCAAATTATTTATCAGATAAACTGAAATTAAAAACGTCGATCGCCTCTGGTGTGCGTCTGAGGTCTGACGATTCGAACATTCTTGTGGTTCCTCATAGACAGCTAAAGATTGGATCGCGTGATTTTGCTGTGTCAGGCCCTGTCGTATGGAACGGCTTGCCGTCAGCCCTCAGGATGCCTGGAATGAACATTGCTGAATTTTAAAGACAATTAAAGACATACCTTTTTTCATTATAGTTCATCTCTTTTCATTCTTGCTATTTTGTTATTAATATTAGTTATAATTTGATAGCGTTTATGAAAACTGCTATAACGAACGCTATATTAAGTTTTCTCTTAATAATAATAAAATATTAATTATATGTATATATATATATAATTTATATTTTATTATTATATATAAATATATATATATATATATGTTGGTAATAGACCATAATTTTTACAATATTCTATAAATTCTACCGAATGTTTGGCGTTAATATGTTTGTAGTTCGTTTTTTCAATTTTTCTCACTAAAGTTTTTTGGTGAACGTTTAGTTTATTAAAACTTAAAATAAACTTATTTTCCGAATTCATGCTGCAAATAAGGCCATATTTCGATTCTGAATGAATCATCACCACAGCTTTTTGGTGTTTATATAGGGAAATATTGACTTTTTCAAAATGAATTTAGATGGAGATTGACTGAACTTAGATGGAAATTAGGTGTCAGGTTTCTTTATTGGCTGGTCATCTTTGGTCACCTTTTCTTCATCGATAGCATTATATTCTTCTTTGTCACTATTTACAATGCTAGTTTTTATTACTTCTTTGTTTTAGTTGTTGGTTAAGCGCCGGGTTGGAAGTGAGGTTGTCATTCAAATACCTTTGTAAGATCGAGATATATTCCAAGAGTAAGTACTCATTTTAATCAATATATTTTGAACCAATTTTAGAATGGCTAGCTAGTTCACATAAATGGTGGGCTCTGAATCCGTACTGGTTTTCAGAGAAAACATTGTTTTTCATAAGAAAAGAAAATAAGCGTTTGTAAACCAGTTTTTCTAATACTTTGGATAAAGGTGATAATAAAGAAATTGGTCTGTAATTATTTAAATTATAGGGGTCATTTTTTTTCATGATAGGAACAATTTTTAAAAGTTTAAAGCTTGATAGAAAAATACCTTGTTTGAGATAAATGTTGAAAATATAAGTAAGTGGAGATAAAGTTTCGTTTTTGAAAGTTTTAACTATGAATGAGTTAAGTTCATCATCAGAAGTTGACATTTTGGGCTTAAGCGAATTTATTATTTGAATAACTTCTGACCAATTGGTAGGTTCAAGAAAAAAAGATGATAGAACGGGATCTGTAAAATTTTTTAGTTTATTCAAGGAGTCCACAGAGAAAGTATTTCGACAAGAACTAACCAAATTAATAAAATTATCATTGAAGGCATCCAACTCCCCCACCCAATTTATTTTTACGTGGGAGATCTATGAAATCACAATTATCTAAATCAATTATTTTAGACAAATCAGCAGTTAACCAAGTTTCTGTGATAGCAAGAACAGAAAATAAATATTTCAAATTAGACAAAAGTAACTGAAAATCGCTTATTTTGTTGAATATGCTTCTTGTGTTTACATGAAATATATATAAATATATATATATATATTGATTCCAAGAATATATATATATATATCATTATATAAAAAACAGAACAAATTTGACCACATATTACAACTATTTTCACAGTATCGTAGTTCAGGCGGATTCGCAGAATCAACACATGTCTCAACGACACGAATATCATTCTACTCTGAATAAATATTTATCCGTAAATACAGAGTTGTTCGCCCGACGCCCTAGAGCGTATATCGTACCCCCGCTTTATTCCTTGTTCGATACATGATATATGATTTTGTATTTCTAATGTATGTACTTACTTACTACACACATATAGCACAAGTTTTATAAAACATACAATCTATTAACACATTATAAATACCTTGTATGAATCCGTTCGTCGCTCCAGACGGATCACTTTATCTGAAAATTGACGGAGTCGCAATGGGGTCACCAATAGGACCGTTGTTTGCAGAATTTTACATGGCAGAGATAGAATCCAGGATTTTTGAAGATCCCAAGAACAAACCTCTAATATATGCACGATATGTTGACGAAATTTTCATCGTGTGCAGATCCATCACGGATATTTATAACTTACAATACACGTTTCAGAATAATTCCCACCTACAATTTAGTATAGAATTTAGCACAGAAAAACGACTAGCTTTCCTTGACTGCCTAATTGAAAAGAAAGATAAACTTCTGATTGCTCTGACCGTTACAAAAACCGTTCATAATCGAGAATACTTGTATTTTTATCAAGTATAGTACGATTGAGCCGAAAGTGATGAGCTAATTCAAAATGAAACAAATTTGACCACATATATATACGTTTACAATATTGTTCATTGTGCCTATAAAATATCTTCAAACATCAACATATTTCGTTCAGAACTAGTCCGCATAAAACAATTTTTAATCAACAACAACTATTCTAATAAACTAATAGACATTACTTTTGATCAATATTTAAAGAAAACAGATAATCCAATAGTTTTGCCCTTGACGAAAACGTATATACCCTTATTCTATTTAAACCAAATGCACGACAACAATAAAAACTGATGAAGACAACTCAAACGTATCATAAAATCAAACAATTACTATTACTACCAACAATAACAATAAATTAAAACTGATTATTTACTATAACACCAACCGTACTTCTAACCTCATTATAAAAAATAACAGCACTCTACCATCGAATAAACTAGAGAAAAAATTTTGTATACCGATTTCGTTGTTCTATGCCACACTGTGTTGTGGAGAGTTATATCGGCCATACACGAACCACTCTCTCTAGACGACTCACCATGCATGTTCAGGATGGTGCTATCAAGGATCATTTTGAATTAGCTCATCACTTTCGGCTCAATCGTACTATACTTGATAAAAATACAAGTATTCTCGATTATGAACCACATCCAGTTCGCCTTAAGATTAAAGAAGCGCTTTATATTAATAAATATAAACCTTCACTCAACAAACAACAGAACAAATTTGACCACATATTATAACTATTTTCACAGTATCGTGTACCTAGTACACAGTACCTATTTTCACACCGTCTGCCGTAGTTTAGGCGGATCCGCAAAATCAACGCATGCCTAGACGACACGAATATCATTCTACTCTGAATAAATGTTTATCCGTGAACACAGAGTTGTTCGCCCGACGCCCTAGAACGTATATCGTCCCCCGCTTGATTCCTTGTTTGATACATGATATGTAATTTTGTATTTGTAATTTCTAATTCATAGCATCATTCAAAATTGATTCATATCATCATTTATATATAAATGTGTAGATATATATATATATATATATATATACATGTATATATATGTATGTACTTACTTGTTACACACATAGCACACGTTTTATATAGTATACAATCTATTAACACATATTGACAATATTCTCTCAATATACCGATATATAACACTTTATATCGCTTCATACAAACTCATTCTTCGTATACAACATCACATTGGACTGCAATAATACCATTTCCACTACACTTGCATTGTTATAATTTTATCTATCATTTAGTGTAATACATACTTTGTTTTATTTACTTTCTAACAATTATTTTAACATGTAGCCGCAATTTATTACTTTGTAATTCTACATTATCTAAAACACTTTGATTAAATAATTTATTTATTTTCAATACCTTATATGAAATATTTTAATTATGTACTATTATAACAGCATATATTGTTTACTTATCGTCATTTTATTTTATATATTTTAATTAACTTATCATATTTTATTTATTCAAATTTATTTTATCTCACATATTCCTAATTACATTTCAACGTAATTTATTCTATTTCAATTACGTATATTAATACATCTTATAATTATTCAACATACTCTAATGTATAAATATACAACTGTTTAATAAATATGATTTAACCCAAATACGAAATGTTGAATCTATTAGTAAAAAACTAATCAAGGCAAAATGGGCAAAAATATTTAATGAAGTTTGTATCGCTGAGAACCTCGTACCAATATATATATATATATATATATATATATATATATATAGTATGGTATGGTATGGAGAATTTATATAGCGCTCCTCTATGTAAAACTCAGAGACGCTGTTCGAGAAGCTGTCGGTCAAAAAAGTGATGTTTAAGTCGTTTTCGGAACAAGTCTCTTTCATCCATACTATCAACGACATCATCGGGCAGTTTATTCCAAACCTCCGCTGCAGCCACGAAGAAACGACGCCGTCCATAATTTTCTGTCCTGAACCTAGGAACAACGAGTTTCTTTTTGGCAGAGGATCTGAGTTTTCGCCCCCCGGCAGCCGTAGGGACAGGCACGATCAGCTGTTGAAGGTATCGAAGACCAAGCCCCATCAAACTGTCTCTTGTGAACATTGCTATTCTGAATTCAATTCTATAACAAACTGGCAACCAGTGAAGCTCATTTCGCATATATGATGAAACAGATTCATATTTTGTTACACCAGCAATTATTTTTGCTGCAGTGTTCAGAATAGACTGTATGCAGTTTTGAAGATACAAGCTTGTACTATAGAGGATTGAACTGCAGTAATCTATTCTTCCACAAATGAAACTGTGCATCAATGAAATTAAGCATTCATTTGTCAGGTACTTTTTTATACGTCTGATTTGGCGCAATTTGTAAAACATGATCGGCAGACATTTTTCACATGTTTATTCATCTTCAATTCAGGATCTATCCAAACACCAAGATATATATATATATATATATGTATATATATATATATATATCGTAGTTTAATACTATCGTTTTTGTTGGATGCTTGGACGTTATATTTTATGATACTTTTCATTTTTTTATCCTGCTTGAAAGCGGTTGATATGATTCTTTTAATATATTACTATGCTATGTTATTTTTGGTACTATTGTTGGTTGCATTGCTGTTGTTGCTGATTTTTTTTGTTTATTGCGTTCTATTATTTTTTAGATCATGAAAGTTTTATATCCAATGAGTAGTTTAGTGATTCTATCTAGTTCTGTTCTCCTGCTTTCTATATCAAAAGAGTGCGTGTCGGCTCGTTTTACAAAGGCAGAAATCGTGCTCTCTGTATATGTTTCACAACGTTCACTACTGCCATTGATGCATAAACCTTTGTTTGTTGCTTTGGTGTATATTATACTGAGGTTTTAAATTCTTTTTGCACATTTTGTATTAGTATGTCTAAGAATGATAGTTTATTGTCAGTTGATTTTTCCATTGTAAACTTTAATTTTGACGAGTTTAATCGCTGTAGAAGTCTTGCTATTTGATTATCATCTTCATACGTAACAAATATATCATCAAAATATCGACAGTATATATTAGGTTTAAGCTCTGGTTCTACTTTAACCATATTTTTCTAGAAGTTTGGAGAGGCCATTGCTACACCGTCTTACTGTTGATATAGTGATATAATTTGTGGAATTAAATATTCTATTTTTTATTTTGCTGATTATGTTCTCTAGAGGAACATTTTGACATAGAGAACATAATCAGAATACTAATAGATAGAATATATAATTCCAGTCATTCCCCATTACCAACTCCAAAAGATGAATTAGTTTCGCTGCTAAAAATATGTACAGCCGAAGCGCTGTTCGTTGGCCCGGGTACACGCACTTTTCTGATATAGAAAACTGGAGAACACTAAACTACTCAATAATAAAAGATATAAAAATTTCATGATCCAGAAAATAATAGGACGCAAAGAACAAAAAATCAGCAACAACAACAATCCAACCAACAATAATAACAAAAATAACATAGTAATATATTAAAAGAATCACATATCAACAGCTTTCGAACAGGATGAAAAAATCATGAATAGAATCATAAAAAATAACGTCCAAGCAAATAACTACTACAACCAAAAAAAGTCATCTCTTGTGATGGAAAAAACTGCACTAGTAAACCAGAATCGATAATAGACCATAGCCATCAAATATATTTGTTCAAATGTAATATTGTGGGCACCATAATTCTAAATATATTGGTATCGAGAAGACTTACGATGCACGTACAAACTGGTGATATAAAGAGTCACATGAAAAAGAAACACAAAACTAAAATTACTAGACAAATCTTGGATCACAATGTTGAAATCTTATATTACAATAACAACCATTATAATTTACGACTTGCCGAATAAATACTCATAGAACAAAGACTTCCGATAATAAATTATCAACAAAGGGCGAATGGAATTCTTCCTACCAATAAATTTAGTAACAGAAATTGATAATGAAAACACGTAAGTAAATTCATATATTACGTGATTACGCTTTAACAAAAAGTTATCTCTAGGACTACAATTGTTTTCAGTATTAGGTGAGACGTTTTTTTATTGTTGTAATAAATTCGGAGTTTAACTTTATTATTTGGGTACGTTTGCCTGACATTTTTATTGATGATATGTTTAAGAATAGTTATATATATATATATATATATATATATATATATATATATATATACACACACACACACACACACACACACACACACACACACACATATATATATATATATATATATTAAGAACATGATAACAATTTTATAGTACTTTTAATAATTTTGCTTGCTTTTATTTTGTTTCCAACTTTCAATTCTTTTTGATCTCGTTTCAAATCATCGTTATTTTCTGCTTCTTCAATTGGAAAGTTTTTAAATTTGTGAAATTTTTTTTTCTTGGGGACCTAAACAAAAAATATTGGCCTGATAGAAATACATAACTAGATATTAAAATAAATTTTTATCTAAACTTTCCATAAGAATTTAATTTAGCAGAGATTGAAAATATTTTAAAAACAATAAATTGAATTTGTTTCTGCTTCCAAACGTTCATTAATATTACAAAAAATAATCAGCATTCCTGCTAACTTGTGTACTAAAATCTCAAATGAAATTCAATCTTATTTTATTTACTTTCGAAAACAAATTATACTTCCTTAGACCCCAGCCTACAGTAAATACCATTGTAGTTGAAAAACACAGAATAATCCAGCCATATAGTTCAAATATATTTTCGTTCTCAACTATATTCCTTCCAAAAAAATATTCAAACATTTGCGCAAAATTAATCGGCAGTTATTAGAAATAATATGAATTAGCTTTGAGATTTTTGATATTTTGAACGGATTCCTTATTTATTAAGTTAATTTTTGAGGATGTTAAAACCACGAAATAATTGAAAGATTTTGTTTTGTTTGTTTCAACGTGACGTTGAAATTACTTTCTTTTCGAAGTCATACTATTTTTATATTTGATCATAAAAAATAACAATTTTTTAAATTGAAACAATCGAAAATATCGAAAATAATTTAACAAATGTCATGGATATTTAACAGAATATAATATAAAATTCTTACAATTAGGTATTAACTAATATATTTAAACTGTATATTCCAAATATGACGCAAGAGAATAGTTTTTAATGTTTTTATTTTTATTCTGTTTCTCTTTCTTTTGAGTCCCGTTAAACTTTTTAGTTGAACTTTTGAAAATACCAAAATTGAGGTTAAATGTTTTTTTGCTGGTAAAAAAAGAACCTTTTATTTCTTTGTTAGCAGTTTCATTATTTTTATTGTCAATAGATAGTTTTCTATTTGAATCTGAAATTTCACTTGCATCGTCGCCGAAGGTACGGGATTTAAATGATTTTTGAAATGCATCTTCTTTTTGTGTTGTTTCTTCATTTCCAACGAGAGGATATGCAATAATCGCTATCGATTCTCTTTTTTTTGTCTGTTGCTCAGGAATTTTGTTCGATACTTTTGAATCTAATAAGTCATTTATACGACTGTTTAATGTCAACACATCGTATTCATTGATAGTCTTATTTTCATTTACCACAGTATTCTCCATTACGTTATTGACATTTTTTTCAAGATTTACTGTTAGAGGTCTAGAATCGTAGCAGAAATTTTGGAAATTTTTTTTGGATACGTTTGAAAATTCGTTGCCAAAGTGCGTTTCTTGTATTTCAACGTATTCTGAAACTGCATTAAAAAATGTTTTCAATAAATATATTTTAATAGAATAAAGTAATTCTTACGTTAATCAACTAATTAATCAGGCAAATATAAAAGTTTTTTAACACAATAATATTTAAACATTCTTATAAATAGATAAAGAAGAAATGTTAATTAAAAATATTAAATTAAAATATTTAAAAAAATGTTTTTTAACACAATAATATTTAAATATTCTTATACATAGATAAAGAAGAAATA
The DNA here is from genome assembly GCF_000326865.2 of Helobdella robusta. Classification (NCBI taxonomy): domain Eukaryota; kingdom Metazoa; phylum Annelida; class Clitellata; order Rhynchobdellida; family Glossiphoniidae; genus Helobdella; species Helobdella robusta. The sequence goes on along the minus strand of NW_008705338.1, from coordinate 3,586 downwards.
TTAATTTGCAAAAAAATAGAGTCAAATAAAACAATTTAACAAGATAATAACATTTTTTGTTGTCCGATGACGTTCTGATTTCAGATGGATCGTGAATTTTTCTTATTTTTACGATAAATGGAGATTCAACAGAGATATTAGCCTGATTGGTTACGTGTTGCTTAACTAATCGTTCATCGAATTCTTTAGTTTCATTATTAGTTTTTGTTTTATCGTTGTTATCTTCTATTGATTTCACATTAACCTCATGCATAATCTCATTAAATGATTGCTTTTGTATCTTGCTGAAAGGTGTACGTGTCTGTTGTTGTCGGATAATATCACTCGGTAGTTTACAATCAATTAATTCGTTTTTTGTTGAAGTGTTTTTAAGGAAGGAAGAAGAGGTTTCTAAATAGCATTTTTTCGTGTGTTTAATAATATGTTTCTGTGACAATGAGGTAAAAACAGTAGGTTTCAAAACTATTCTGCTGCAATTTTTTTGAGGACTTGTTTGACTGAGATCATGAATATTTTGCTTATCGGAAAAATTATCTAACGTCAAATTGAAGGAATTATTTTGATTTTTTGCTGCTTCTAATTTTATACTTTCTACATAACCATTTTCAAATTTTTTCCCATCACTAAGGTTTGAAAACAAGGTTAAACTTGGAACACTTATAGTGAAATTGTATTTTTTTTGCAATCTCTGTTCTCCTGGTAATGATAATTGTTCAATATCAGCCATAATGTCATTTACTGATCGAGCATTCTTAAGACCAATTATATCCCGATTTTTATTGGGATAAGCCAAGTACCATGAAGGTATGTCAAGATTTTGCAAAGAAGTCCAAATTCGGTGTTCACTTTCTGACATGTTTTCAAAGTCTTTCTCTCTACAGCCTAATTGCACTAAATCTACTGTACTTTTGCTATTTAATTGATTTTGCAAATTTTTAAAATCTGCAGTTTTATGGCATTTTTCTGTTTTATCAGGGTTAAAATATTTAGAAAAAACTGTTTGTCTACTTGCACAAGTTTTTTCATTTGATGTTTTATATAAATTGTTGAGTTCAATAATATTTTTATTTGAATTAAAATTGGCATTTTTATTATTATTTTTAAAATCTGACAAACACTTTTTTTTGTCACCGTTTTTTTTGTCCTGCTTTTTAGTTATTGTATTCCACATATCATCTACTGACGATACAGGTGCTTTCAGTTTAATACCCGATAATTTTGAAATATATTTGTTTAAATTAGAATCCTTTGATTTGTTTGAAATAACTTTATTCGTTTGGCACATGTTGCTTTTATTATTTGATCTTTCATTTGTGACTGATTTTTTCTCTATTGGAATATCTATAACATAAAACGAATTTTTACAGTGGACGGATTTGTTGGACTGCACGTCTAAATAATCAGAATTTGTTTTATTAATTGAAGAATTAGAAAATGTTTCATTTTTTTTGTTCTGGACTTCAGAATTAGTAGTTAACTTTTCCTCATCGGAGCCAGTAGTTTTTATTTGTGTAGAATTATTATCAGCTTTTGTACTAGGTACCTTAATATCAAACGTTGAACATTTTTTGTTGTTTTCTAAAATTTGAGATATAGGTGGAAAAATCTGTAATTTATTTTCAAAACTAGTTTTAGTTAATTTTTTTTTCAACATAGAATTTTCCTTTGTTTCAGCCTGATGAGCATAAGTTTGATTTGAGTTAACAACAGAGTCCATTTTACTTTTTATAACTTTTCCATTAGAATGAATGTCCAATTTAAAATGGCTTGTTTTGAAGAAGTTTTTTAAATCATTCCATTCTTTATTATTATCGGCAACGTTATCTAACATTTCATAGCTTCTGTCAAAGTTATCTAAAAAAATCGTATAAATTATTGACAGCTAATGATCAAGTAGAAAATTATATTCACATAAAAATTTTATTGGAAAAAAATTTAATAACTAGTAAAATATTTTACTTTAAACACAAGTTTTATGCAATAATGTTAGAAGTTAATAAATTTATGAGTTTGTCAGTTCACCACATAATGTTATGTAACGACAGAGTTTTTAATTTAACTACCTAAATTCTGGAAACAAATGTTTTGCGCTTGTATTTACCTTTATGCAAACATTCATAGACAGTGTAGTTATGTGCAGGGCCTCGAATCGTTATTTTTCCGTTTCAATTTATGGTTTCGGTTCGACTAGCAAAAAAAATGATGGTTCAATTCCGGTTTAGTTTTGGAAGTAATAATTTTCTAAATGTTGCAACGCGCAACAGCTTTTTAAAAAATATATGGCTAAAAAACAGTTTGGTAACGTTTGTTGATTAATAAAAATTAGCAGTAGGATTCTGGGTATATTAAAAAAGAAATGTTTTTGTTATAATTTATAACCAAGAATTATAAATTTTCAACAAATGATCATCGTGTACAAAGGTTTAAATTGCACAAAAAACTATATATATATATATATATATATATTTTGGGTTTAGACTATCATAAATACAATTATTTATAAAGATCACTGTATTTTCGGCATTATTTAACTTGAAGTTGAGTTTCTCCATTTTTCTAACAAGACTTATTATCTTGATGAAGTTTATTAATATATATATATTATATTATATATATATATATATATATATATATATATATTTAGGAACGAGGTTTTCAGAAATGCAAATTTCATTGAAATTGTTTGCCCATTTTGCATTAATTAACTTCTTTATAAGGCATTCAACGAGGCGGTATTGTTTGAGTTCATATTTATCTAAAACTGGAATAAAGCTAACAGCGCTGTTTCGGCGTAATGCCATCTTCAGAGCCTAAATATTGTTTAAACATATAATTTAATTAAAGTAAATGCCTAATGTAAAATGTGAAAATATAGAAAATAAAATATGTATTAAATTGTGAAATAAATTAACCTTGTTGTAAATATCATAATAACTAAAGTTTATGTAGATTATATAAATAAAATAATGTAATTTAAATAAAATGTTTAGTAAAATAATTAAAATATAGAAATTTTATAAAAGTTTTAACATGGTTGAGAAACGTTAGTGAAAACTAATTACGAACGACATGTGCGCCAGATATATAATATTGCTGTGTATGCGTTGTGAATACAACTGTTGAATATGTGTGATACGAGTTTCCACATCAGATCTACGGATACATAGTTAAATATAAATACATATATGTACATGCAAGATACATATCTATGTATAGATCAAGTATTAGGTATCACATAATACATCCAACGACGCGATGACGGTTGTCGGATGACGCTGGGTCACAAACTGCGTGTTGATGGGTTGAAATGTATTCAACGTAGGATGATATTCATATCGTTGTGGTACACGCAGATCCTGTGGATCAACCCCAACGGCAACAGTAGGTGTGAGATCGTGATATTGAGAAAACAATTGCAAAGTGTGATCAAAGCTGTTATATTGTTTATTGAGTGAGGGTTTATGCTTGTTGATATGAAGGGCTTCTTTAATTTTAAGGCGAACTGGATCGGGTTCATAATCAAGGATCGTTGTGTTGGGATCCAATATGTTCCTCGTAAGGGGTTGATGATGTACCCGTTCCATAT